>NC_056732.1:627150649-627383149 GCF_019279795.1 Protopterus annectens | reverse complement strand
AACAGGAGCTTTAGCCCAAGCAGATTTAAGAACCATCTCTTTATCAAAAGATGATAGAAATCTAACTATAACTGATCTAGGATAGTTTTTGTTAGAGTTAGTATTAGCTATAGATCTATGTGCTCTTTCGATACCAAAAGAGAATGCTTCTGGTAAATCTAAAGTTTTAGGGAGCCATGTTGTTAAAAAAGAAGTAATATTGTTACCTTCAATATTTTCTGGCAGTCCAAAAATCCTAATGTTATTGCGCCTAGATCTATTTTCCAGGTCATCCAGCTTTGTTTGTAAATGTGTATTTTGTTTCAGCAGAAACTCAATGTTGATTTCCTCTTCTTGTATTCTATTTTCCATGTCATTCACAGCTTCTTCTATGCCTGTCATCTGGATCTTCTGTTGTTGCAGGTCCATATGTAACAAGTCTATTTGTTTTGTAGTTTTTTCTATGAAAGTGTCTATTTTAGTATCCATTTTATCCATCTTAGCAGTAAGATGCTGGACTATAATTATCAGAGACTGAAGTTCTTTCTTGATGCTGGAGTCTTGAGAATTTGTCTTACTGGAACTCATTTCAGACTGATAAACTGACAGGAAAATTTCCAAAGTAATTTCTGACAGGAATATTATTAAGATTTCCTTTCTTTTTTAGATATAGTTCAAGAACTATATAAAACAAACATATTTAGAAAGAAAATTACTTCAAGAATTAATTTTTTAAGTAATTAATTCCTGTCAATGTAATGAAATTGGTGGAGCTGAAGAAATCTGCTGCTATCCTGTGTTCATCCTTGGCCACGCCCCGGAATTTGGATTTTCTGAGGTGCAGCATGTCCATTAATTCTGGGTTGGACATGGCTTTATACGTCAGGCACAGATCGCCTCTGAGCAGGCGGTATGCCACTGAGTAGAGCTGGAGTTTCTTTAACCGGGCAGCATATGGCATCTGTTTGAGCCCTATGATCCTCTTGGTGAGGTACTTTTGGGGTTTTTCCAGTTGCTGCAGTTGTCTGGTAAGGTACATCCCGAAAGGGGCATTGTACTCAATTATGGGCCTGATGAGGGATGAGTAAAGAGGCACGATGACCTCCCCTGATCTAGATGTAAATCCCTTCATGATTAGGTGGGCTATGTAAAATGTTTTCTAACCACTTTGGCCACGTGGTTGTCAAATGAGAGATTGCTATCAACTTGGGTCCCCAGGTCCCTAATTACTTCTTCTGTACTTAATGGATTACCACCTATGTGGTGATTTGTGGGCACTTTGTTTTTGCTAAAGGGGATGACTATACACATTTTGGCGTTTAGCTTGAGGCCATGGCTCTGGCACCAGTTGTTTGTTTCTATGAGGCCCTTTTGGAGGATGCTTGTGTCGGCTGGAGAGTCGATTATGGTGCCCAGTTTGCAGTAATCTGCGAACTTGGTCAGCCACAGTCCTTCTGTGTTGGCCTGTACCTCTGAGAAATATATACCGAACAAGAGAGGTCCCAGGATTGAGCCTTGTGGGATGCCACTTGTAACTGGTTTGGAGTCTGACATGGCTCTAACCATGTGGGTTCTGTCCTTGAGCCAGTTTGCAACCCATCTAGTGACATAGGGGTTTATATTTAAGCTGGTGAGCTTATCTATAATGCCCGAGTGGGGTATTGTATCGAAGGCTTTTACGAGGTCCAGGTAGGCTGTGTGGACCACCTTCCCCTCCTCAATGGCCTTGGTGACTGTTTCAAAGAAATCAACCAGGTTTAAGAGGCAGGATCTGCCCTTAACAAAGCCAAACTAGGTAGGATCCAGTGTCTGTAGGTCCCCAATATCTTTATTTATGAGGTCCATGATGATCCTTTCCATAGCTTTGCAGACCAAGCTAGTCAGGCTTATGGGGCGATAGTTTCCAGGATCCGCTGAGGCAAAACCTTTGTGGAGAGGGACCACTGTTGCTGTACGCCACTCTTTGGGTACATATCCTGTAGTATGGCTGAGACTGAACAGTAGTTTTATGTTTGGGTTTAGCTCTTCTTGGAGTTCATGTAGGACGCAGCCCGGGACACCGTCTGGTCCCATTGATGCTGTGTTTTCTGCTTTGGAGAGGGCAGCTCTTACCTGAGCATCTGAGATGTCAGGGGGGCAGCACTCTGCTGGGATAAATATTTGCCCTTTTGGTGGGGAGGGGGGGGGAGAAGTTTGCACTGAACCTGCCAGCTAGGATGTTGGCAATGTCTGTGGGTTCAGTGTATTTTTTGTCATTTTGGACTAATTCTGAGCATATCTGGGAATTCCCACCCAGGTTCCTAACATAACTAAAGAAAGCCTTGTGATTATCCTTAGTGTTCTGTGCAATTTTTCTCTCGAAGCTGGCCTTAGACGATTTTATGAGTGCCCGTAGTTTTTTGCTAATACTGATCAGAGATGCCTTCCCTTTTTGGGATTTTGCTCTATCATGTAGTAGCTTCCTCCTTCTATTGTATAGTTTGTTTATGGCTGGGGTCCACCAGACAGGATGTCTGCCTTTGGAGGATTGGGTCTTGGTTTTATTTGGGATTGCATGATCCATGCATTCCTGAAGGTGTTCATAGAATGCGTTTATAAAGGATTCTGCGAGCTTTGAAGGATTCCACCTCGGTTTTGAGGAGTGTGAAATTTGCTTTAGAGAAGTTTTTCACTGTGGTTTTCAGGGCAGGGGGTGGAGTCAGGATGTGAATATCCAGTGAGATTAGTTTATGGTCTGATCTTACCAGTAAGGGATACACTTCTGGTCTGGAGCATAGAGTCCCCATGTTGGTGATGATCAGGTCCAGTATGTTTTCCCCTCTTGTGGGAGTGTTAACAAGTTGTTCCATAGCATTTGAGTTTATAAATTCTAGGAACCTTTGGGCTAGGGTGTTGGAGCTAGAGTAATGCTCCCAGTCTATGTTTGGGTAGTTGAAATCGCCCAATATAGTGGTGTTTGGAGAGACCTTCATATTTTCCAGTGTTCTCAGGAAGGCCGAGTGGGGTTCCTGGGTTTGGGAGGGTGGTCTGTAGCAGGCTATAAACTGGAAGGCAGTTTTACCCACTGTTAGTTGCACATGAATAGTCTCTGATGCTTCATGCTGTGCCACCAACCTGGAGGTGTGGGTATCTTTGACGAATATTGATACTCCCCCTCCTTTTGTGGTACGGTCCAAGTTTTGGGGCCGAAAAGCATGGTATGAGGTATAACCTGGTAGTACTGGGGTGCTCTCAGGAGCCTTGAACCAGGTTTCTGTTACTGCACAGATATTGATGTTCTCCATGCTAAGGAGAGTTTCGAGTGCATGCATCTTGAGGTTTAGACTTCTGGCATTGAGTAGCATTACTCTCAGTTTCTTATCCCCTGTGATACCTATGGAGGTGGGTTTGTCTTTTGAGCCTTGCCTAAAAAAGGCACTATGGGGGTAGCAAGAGCCTTTGCCAATATCCGAAAGCCCAGGGGTGACAGGTGCAAGCAGTCCCTAGCGAAGCATCGTGGCTTGTCGAGCATGTCATCCCAGGCTGACAGGCATTCTATCCCCTTTGAATGACACCAATACTTAAGCCAATTGTTGAAATTGATCATCTTGTCTTCATATTGTGGCATCATTCTTGGTGAGGGTAAGATGCTACTCAAGGTCAGGGTCATACTGGCCTGGGCTACATGCTCAGAGAGCTCCTCTATGTCTCTTTTCATGTAGTCCAGAGAGGTACATCTCAGGTCATTCACACCAGCATGGACAATGACTGAGTCATATTTGTACTTGCCTTGGAGTGACCTGAGTGCTTGTGTTATATGGCGGATCCTAGCGCCCGACAGGCAGCTCACCGTGACCTTCTCCTTGTTCAGCCTGGTGAGCGGGATGTCAGTGTGCCTGACGATAGAGTCACCTATTACAAGTGTATCAGGTGTGTTGTTTAGCCTTAAGGGCTGTGACTGTTCGCACACTGGCTTTGTGAGCTATGTGTTGCACATGTTTTGTTTTGGGGTAGCGGTTGCTTGGGTGTCTGCTTTGGAGGTCTCTGCTACTTAGGCAGATTTTTATTTAGAGCCTCCGAGTATGTTTTTGTGTGTTTATGTGTTTGGTTTGCTGTCGTGGTAGGTCTAAGTGAGACTGGAATTGTAGTGAGTGTTGTTTCCTTCTCCTCCTGACTGGTTTCGCCAGTACTGAGTTGAGAGAGCTTAGCCTCCAGTATGGCTATATGGTTGCATCTCTCACATGTGTTGGAATTTGTTGGGAGGACGAGAGGGTTGTCTGTGTACATGAGACAGTTGTAACATTGTCTCAGGATTCCCAGATTCACCAGCTGGACCGGAGAGGAGATTGACAACTGACCTTTGGACATGCTAGAATAGTATTGGGAATTCCTTTATAATTGAAAAAAAAGGGCCAATGGAGAACGAGGTACTCAAGGGGAGTTTGTGAGGGTGTAGTGCTTTTAATATTTTAGTGCTGACTTATATAATTGCTTTAGTGAGCAAGTGCCAGGTAACTTAAATGCAATGTGTTTCAGGTAACTTAAATGCAAAAATGACAAACAGTAACTTTCTTTCAAGTGAAACAAGGAAATAAGTACAGTAAGCAATGCAGCTATCACTAGGGATCCACAGAAGTGCTGAAAAGCCACGTTTTAGGTGGAATTAGCATTTCAGGGAAATAACAAGCAAACAAACAAGCAGCATACAAATAAAGCTAGATTCAGCAGGCCTAGATATAGTCTATGCTACAGCAAACAAGGTGTACCAATTTCAGTAAGAAACAGTTCAAATATGCAGGCACTATAAGCCTTTAACCAGAAATTCCCAGCTCAGAAGGGCAGAGTCCAGCCTCCCACAAGAGTGCAGACTACGAACCTTCTTAATGTAAAATAACTGGCCTGAAGCCCAAGTGCTTAAACCAGAACTAATACACTTTTAGAATAACAGACACTGAGCCCTCAATCAGCAGTTCACAACTTAGAAGGATGTAAGCTGCCTGTCCTGTCACCACAGTGCAGGCCACAAACCTTCCTAATGTAAAACTGGTCTGAAGCCCAAGTGCTTAATCCAAAAGACTTAGAATGATAGCTACACTTTAATCAAGTTACTAAAAAGCAGTAATAAATACAATTGAATACTTTAAAGAATGCCTGGATTAGTGCTCAAGTTATACAAACAAAGCTAGATTCAGCAGGCCTGGATCCAGTCTATGCTACAGCAAACAAGGTGTACCAATTTCAGTAAGAAACAGTTCAAATATGCAGGCACTATAAGCCTTTAACCAGAAATTCCCAGCTCAGAAGGGCAGAGCCCAGCCTCTCCTCCCACAAGAGTGCAGACCATGAACCCTTTTAATGTAAAATAACTGGCCTGAAGCTCAAGTGCTTAAACCAGAATTAATACACTTTTAGAATAACAGACACTGAGCCCTCAATCAGCAGTTCCCAACTTAGAAGGATGTAAGCTACCTGTTCTGTCACTACAGTGCAGACCACAAACCTTCTTAATGTAAAACAACTGGCGTGAAGCCCAAGTGCTTAAACCAGAATTAATACACTTTTAGAATAACAGACACTGAGCCCTCAATCAGCAGTTCCCAACTTAGAAGGATGTAAGCTACCTGTCCTGCCACCACAGTGCAGACCACAAACCTTCCTAATGTAAGATCGAAACACAGAGATGAAAATTTTCTCTGTGTTGTCTCAAACCTAATAAATAATGACAAATAAGAGGACAGCTAGCAAATCACCAGTTTTAGGGACGCCTAAATAAAGGCAGCTGCAAAGAAGTTTTAAAATTCAAAATATCTCAGCTATTAATTTAGAGGTTTTTGCAGTGCATCTCGCTCTAAGACTGCAAATATAAAATTTGAAGGTTTGTTGGTAATGATATTGTTATACAAGGCACTGTACTCTCATAATGTTTCAAAGATGTTCATAAATCCATTTTTTTTGATGGGATGTTCTGTATCACCCATGTAAAAAGATGAGTATTGATTATAGAAGGCAGAGTATGTTACCCTATATGAGACACAATTAAAATGATCTCTAGCATAAGGGGTTTTATCCAAATGTGGGAAATGGTTTCAATATTCCAACTTGGCTATGGCTTTTCTGTAAAAGCAAGAAGCTGCTGTCACCGCTGCTAGTCACAGAGGTGTACATATCGGCTTTATACCACATTGAGTCATCCGTTCATGCCTATCATACCATGCCCTCTGTGATACTGAATTAGTGGAATGCCAGCATGTGCATAGACACAGCATATGGGAACTATTCAAGATGTACCACATTTATATGCAGGCTTATGGGATGTATGAAGTATCCATCCCTGTGGACAACACATATATGTGGCTTTGAGAATCTTGGTTACATGGACCTTTCGGCAACCAGCTGGAACATAGTGCATATATCTCAGGAATCTGCATTAGGGAACTACATCAGTTCCCGGAAGCCATGTTACAGTATGTGGGGAGCATATGTGGTTCCCATGCACCATAGAACTGAGGGAAGCAACACCATGCAGGCATTTTATGACATAGCCCTTTTCCTTGAGCTGCACCCACACTGCAAAAAAGGCCACATTTGGTGAGCAGGGGCAATTTTTAAGGGGTTCCACTTCATCTGCTGCCACATAGTGCTCAGTACACAGGGTATAGTATACATTGTGCCAGTAGGCCACCCAGGAAGTGCCCACAACTTACATATCTGACATGTGTTACTTACACTGGCAGTTTGAGCAGGATAATTTTCCACAAGGTTGTCTTATTGATTTTGGTATATATGTCCTGGACCCCTGGCTAATGACACCAATAGGAAAACCCACAGATCATAGCAAAGAATGCACACAAGACTGCACAGAGTTATTGGTGAGCATGTGTTCAGACTTCTAAAAACCCACTTGCAATGTCTTGATATCTTTGGTGGTGCACTGCAGTATGATGCTGGAACATGTAGTGAAACTGAAGCACAAACAGTTACAGCAAGGCAAAGACATATGGGAGGAAGAAGCCCTAGAGTCAGCAGTGAAGAAGTTGCCTGATGAGGAGCCCGTGAAGGAACTAGCAGGAGATGACTATGCAAGATTGAGGCAGGTGCAGTACATCATGGCACTGGCTAAAACACAGCATTTGGTCCACAATTATGGGCCAGAGTAAGAATAAAATATAACAGTAAAAATTATACATGCAATATTGCACCTAAAATATGTTATACAATTTATGGACTGGCAACAATACACATAAGACACAGACTACTCAGGTAACAACATAGTACTGAGGGTAGGGCACAGTTGTCATATACGCAGGCAGGAAGGGCCATCAAGGGTCAATAGTAGGCAGTGTGAGTGCATGTGTGTGTGTGTGTGTGTGTGTGTGTGTGTGTGTGTGTGTGTGTGTGTGTGTGAGGCTTGGGTGGGTGATTGTGGTGAGCCACTGATGCCTACCATGGAGGGCATAGTGTCTCCACTGACCTGTGAGTGGACGATAGTGGGCAGTGCAGATGTATGTGTGGAGGTGTGCACTGGCACAGCTACAGCATCTGATACAACAATGTGCTTGGGTCAGTGTACATATCTTTGGCACCCACAGGAAATGTATGCACTGACTGTACATGTCCCTCTCAACTGGAGTTCCCTTTCCTGGGATGGTCACAATTATGACTCCTAGCATGCAAATGGGGTAAAGTGATTTTGAAGTACAAACAGTGGGATATGCTACACGTGGTCTCTGCACAAACACCCAGTTTGGATATACATCTGTCATGCCGTCCACCCAATACACTGGTAGTGTGAATGTGCTCTCCCCTTCTGCAGTGAACTGCTCAGCTGAAGGCAGAGGTGGACTGGCCATGGGAAGAGTGGTGGGGATGAGTTGAAGCTGTATAGGGAAATATCTGCAATGTACAGATTCCCTGTGTCTTCTGTCCATAATAGTGCGCATCTGGACCAAGCTTTCCACAAGTCTTCACACAGACCATGTATTACTCCATCCACCTCAGCTATCACTATACTGGTCTCTGCCTGCCCATTTGTTATGGCTTTGCACAAATAATGAGTAGCAGTCAAGGCAGCACTCATTTCAGGACTGGGGTAGTTCCCATGGTATGCTTTGTAATTGACATGCTGAACCCTGAGGTCATCTTCTCATTAAATAGAGCTGGCAGTATCCAAGGGTAACTCTGCTGCTGGAGATGAGATTACTCCCAGGATTGAGGTGTTGGTCTCTACTTGTCCTTGGGTGGCATTGTGGATCCATGAGGTAGGTTACACTGGGGGTGAGGATGAAGCAATCACATTACCTGAGTCTGTAACAGACACCATGGCTGTGCCAGGATCTAGCTGCCATCATCCTCAACATCAGGCAGTCCTATAATTACACTGAAGAAACCAGATAATACAGCACCTGTGAAAGCACAAAAATGTTAACCAATATAAAGAAGAACCCTTCATCAGCACCTGCATCCCACTGAAACTACTCCCACCTAACAAGATACTATGGAATTATTATGGTTAGCATATCTTAAGTTGACAACCTCTGCATCTGTAATCCTGATGTTCCTGTAAAAACAAAGAAGTCACACATGTAAGTTCTATGACCTTGAACTGGACAAGTACTGGGGATAGTTCCACGTGTTCAAACATACCACCTGGTCAATCACCAGTGCATATTTATGGTGCCACTGCCACTTACAATTCAGTGCTTATAGTCCACAGTGGATTCCTGAACTGTCTGAGCCCCAGATTGACATGCAGGGAACTCCATATCTGTCAATAGTGAATCTGTTGGTGGACCCCTACCACTGGCCCATTGCTCCTATGACTGATGGGTTGCCTTACTGTGTGCCTGTATGATTATGTTGATGACCTTTCTTTAGACCTGATCACATGTCTGATTCTGGTCACTGGTAGTACTGATGCCCTCTATAAAGTCCCACCAGACATACACATGGAAGGCCTGGTCAACTTTCTTGTGCCAGAGCATCCACTAACCATGCTCATGGACGGCCAGAAACAAGATGACATTTTCTGCCTGGGAGAATTTATTCCTATGATGCCAAAAAACATTTGGTATTACAAACTAGATTTTCAAAGAAATATGTGTAAACTGTTGTTGGATCATAACATGACATAACCCTATTGTACAACACATGAAATGGCCCATTGCTGACAAGACCACTGTTATGTTATAAAAATAATGGGGTATTAGCCTTGTGCATGGCTGCCATCCATGTGGTTGTGGTGTATGGAGTGCTTCTGGGTGTTGTACTGACACAGGCTAGGGAAACACACACACACACACACACACACACACACACACACACACACACACACACACACACACACACACACACACACACACACACCCATATCTGGGACAGCTCATGTCTTCCATATGTTCTTGATCCACTGAGATAAACATATTGCTTCCATGTACACTTTGGAGGGTTGCAAGTATGGTGACATGCATTTTACTACTCTCCATGACAGCAGTGTATCTGACTATCATTGTTTAACTAACTCTGTTCCAGTGATGTGCACTGCTCCTGTGAAGTACAGTATAACTTGCCCCACAGCACACTCAGCTAGTACAGGACCCAAGACAATATATGTTTGCAGCCCAGATGTAGGTTTGCTGTTACAACAGGACATATCTCAAGAGGTGGATGCAATTACCAGCTACTATCCACATGTGTTTCCCTACATAGGTATGTGTGAAGGCTATTTTGCCCCCCCCCACAACAAAAGAACTAGCACAGACCAGACATGAAACATCCTAGTATGAGTGTAGAAAAAGGATGGCTAAAAGTGCTACAAATGTCATAGAATAAACTTCTCCAGCAATGATAACAGAAGCATGCAACATAGTTTTGTTTGTTGCAAACCCAAGAGGATCCAAAGCCTACAATCAAAATGACCCAGTGTTTCTGTAGATTCCTTCTCCTCACCTTCTGAGTCCTATCACACACACACACACACACACACACACACACACACACACACACACACACACACACACACACACACACACATTTTCCTACATATGCTGGAAATGGGAAGGAGATGATTGTAAAAAGTATGTAGACACATTTATTTTTATTTTATTTTACATTTGTTGACCGGGATAGTCTGACTGGATATGTGTCCATTTTCAGTGGATGCCCGTGGAGAAAAGCTCCAGATAGCACAGACAGAACATAAAAGGTATGAGTCAAACATATTTACAAAGCCCTCCAGTAGGTACTGACAATATACACAGTGTGTAATAGTATACAAAAACAGCAGGTTGCAGCAAGCTATTATGAGCAAGAGATGCATACAATATTAATTTAAATAAGGGAAGTAGTGATTAATCAGGGTCAGTACAGTGACAAAGCCAGTGCTCTTTAAAATACTGTTTGAGGCCTTTTTTTGAAGAGACTGAAAGAAGGTTTGAGGGTAAGGTTAGATGGAAGTGAATTCCAAATTTTGCCAATGACATTGGCAAACAGGGAGTCGCTGGCTGAGTTAATGACTTTGTTGGTTTAGACCAGCAGTTTATTCAATGATCGTAGTTGCCTTGAATTACTGTATGGCTTTATGATATGTTTGAGTGCTGGAGTATTTTCAGGGTAGTACAGAATTTTGTGTGCTACTATAAGCTGATTGAACAGAAGTAGGCTAGGCAGTTCTAGCCACCCGAGAAGACTGAGGTTTTGGCAGTGATGTGTCCTATATGTTGAGCCTTTGGCAAATCTGGCAATATGGTTTTAACAGTGAGACAGCTTACTAAGTTCAGTTTTGCTCAAATTGGAGAGTATTGAGGAGGCATATAGAAGGGCAGAGAGTAGGTGTGAGCCAGGCGATTGCAATCCTAGCTAATGGAGTTCAGAAAGGTTTGCTTCTATATAATGAGCCAAGCTTCTTATTAATGGTTTTTATAGTTTTATTGATATGAAAATCATAGTAGGAGTGTAGAAAAAGGATGGCTAAAAGTGCTACACATCACTCAAACAGTAACGCTACAGAGAATGTGAAATTCAAGAACAATCCACACATGCCTCTGAGCTGTGTAGGACACCCCTTCTCCAAACTCACCCCAAAGTATCACATTCACTGCATCAGCACTCTCAGTAGACACATGTGTAATTAACTACTACCTACAGGACTCCAACGCCAGCCTTTAGTCAACTGGTGCCCTAGGTAAAAGAGCTCCACAGAGCCTCCCCACAGCACCCGGTGCCCCCATCCTAGTCTACCTACACAATTCAGGTTACTTTTTTCTTCTTTTTTCTCACAGTTTGTCTTATCCTTCCATTTTTTCCTGTATTCATTCAACATATTTTAAAGAAACTATTTGTTTACTACAAAAAATAAACAAATAAATCCTGGAAAACACCCCTGCTAGAACGGCGCCCTAGGTGGCTGCCTAGTTGGCCTATGTCTAAGGCCGGCTATGCAGGACTCACTCAGTATGTTATACACTTGACAGATATAACACTCCCATACAGAACACCACAGCATATACTGCAACAGATGTGAGGTACTTACAAATGGAACACCTCCTAAGACTTGCGTATCAATACTGAATGGGGAACACGCAGTCCTTAGCCTGCACTGAGACATATGATACCTGCATAGTATATAAGGAAACAAATCTCACTACTGTTTATTATTGAACTTACCACATTACAGCATCTCCACTTTTCTTGCTATGGCTGTTGACCTTACCCCTGTGTACATCCCCCCTCAATCAGTATGCACTATTGTTGGTATTTACACCCATTAGCTTTCCTCCCTACAGTATCAAACTCTTGTATAGTTCCTCTAACAGCACACAAGTAAAAACACTCTGCTAGTAACAACAGCCTGAAACAACTGCCAAAGGACCAATAAGTAGTTCTAACTCTTTTTATTGTTAAAAACAGAATGAATTAAGCACTTTTGTCCTTTTAAATATGGACTTCATCACAACTGAGAAGTGAAATTAAAACACTTATATAAAAAAAAGTCTTATCACATGACAACTATTAAGACCAATCACAATTAAAACAGCATTACAAACCATGCATATTAAAATGAGTATGTAGATGAATGAAGAAAAAATGAATACAACAAAAACTAATGAGACTAGACCCAAATAAAAAGAGTTGCAACTACTTGTTGGTACTTCGGCAGTTATTTCAGGTTGTTGTTACTAGCAGAGTGTTTGTGGTTATTTAGTATTCACTGCTAGACTGGTATTTGGTTTCGTAGCACACAAGTAAAGCTTCAGTAGTATGGCAAAAGTGAAATTAATACTGGTTTCCATTACTTACATCTCCTTAAGACTGCATCGTTTTTTAGTAATTCACTGCGGTGGTGGTGCTGCGGTAGCATTGTCACTTCACAGTAAGACGTTGTCCTGTTCGATTCTCAGCTAGAGCATCTTCTGTGTGGAGACATGCGTGAATGGGCATACCTTCGTTGAAGGTTGTGCATCAGGGCTGGCAACTCAGCACGTAAAAATCTACTGCCAATCATTAGTGGACCAGAGTTCTGCTGTGGTGACCCATAGCCGGGAAAAACCGAAAGACACAACAACAACTTTTACCTTGTGGATAGCAGCCCTACAGTTTGCTGTTTTTAATCCTCTGTAGCACAATGAACATAGCAATAACCATGGCTGCTTTTATTGTACAAGTTTTAACTTTGTCTTTATGTTAATGAACCTATTTCAGCTGAGTTTTGTGAACCCTACTTGTGTCCTTCTATATCACTGCTGCAGTGTCCAAAACAGAAGGGATCTTCTGCCCAGGGCAGCTTGATGTTTGGCCAGTATACAAAAGCCTAATGATCTTGTATGCACCATGAGTCACATTTATGCTCCCTGCATGAAACATAGGGCATAAAAGGGACATATGGATGCAACTACCCAGAACCTCTTTGCTACAAATTTGAAGGCTACTTTTGCTAGTTGGTCTGAATACCTTGTTGCTGTACTGAATACTTAGCCACCAGATAAGTGCTCTGTTGGGGTTGTTCTTTTTTTTTTTCACTTTTCTTGGTCTTGTATTTTATTTTGCTACCTAGAGTTCATGTCATCCAAGAAGGGAAAACATCAGTGTGGGAGGCAGATTCCCCATAAGGATCATCACAAGTAGTGTCTTTTTTGTCTGGGTGTTTCCCACAACCATACCTCTTGTAGTATTTGTAAGCATTTCTGCCTAAGACACTCAGAAGCCATTTGTTTTCCCCTGGCCATTTATCTTGAAAACCAACAGCTTAAACAGTTACTCCAGACTACCATAGCAGAATCCTTTGACCCCAAGATTCTTCCACTAGGTAAAAAAAAGACCAAGAAATCTTGGATGGATTCTTTAGCTGCCCACCCTCCACTGGACATCCCTCTAGAAGCGTGTAATAGCTCTGGAGGTCATTCAGCATGCATGTCAATGTCCTCTGCCATGACCCCACTGGAGGCCGGCATGGATCCGTCCTTCCACATGTCCTCTGAGGCTTTGCAGGCATCTGCTCTGGATCTCAAGGGGGAAACATAGTTGATTATCTTGGAGGGTCCTAGAGGGATTGTGCAAATATTGGTCAGGGAAGAGGTTCCTGTTTCTTTTATCGAATCTCACCAAGGGTTGGAACCTCCAGTATTTGTTAGGGCTGATGTCCCTTTCAAGAAAAGCCAAAAACTGAAGCATGTTTCAGTCTATCTTAAGGATCCTTGAAGGGAATGGCAGGAGTTTACCCAGGGCTTATTTTCTGCCTTGATGGCCCTAAAGCCTCTTCAAGGGGTTTCGGTACCTGCTCCTCCTTGGACCTCTTCAACTTCTAAATGGCCTAGGGAATTGGATTCCTTGGATGATGATTCAGTGTCTGAGGAGTGGTCTTTGTCATATTCATCACAGATACCTTTGCCTTCACCTTTGACTTATGGTTCTGATCAAGATGAATCTGTTAGCTCTGATTCTCCTTTTGAGGAACTGTCCTTTAGGGACACAATTGCCAGGATGATGGAATATTTCAAGTGGGATTCTTCTTTTGTCTGATATTCACAGAAGATATTATGAGTTGATTCAGGTGGATACTCCTAAACCCTCTGCAGTTCTTCCTGTGTTTGCTGCCTTATTATACACTTTCATTGCTGCTTCCAAGACTCCTGATTCTCAGCCTCCCACTCCTAAGAAACCTGATAGGTTTTGTAATGTTCCTGAGGATTGTCAGTTTTTCTTTAAATGTCCTTTTGCTGATCCTGCTGTGGTGCCAGTCTCTTCTGACAAGCCTTCTAAGCTTTTGCCCTCTTCCAGAATTTTGCCTTCTGATAAGGATATTAGGGCAATAGAGATGACTTTGGCCTTTAGGGCTGTTAATTACCAGACCCTTATGACCGGGTATGTTCTGGCCTTGATTGCTCAGGCTTGTCAGGTTATCTCTGCCCTCCCTGATTCTGAAGGCAGATCCTCTGCCTTATCTATTTTAGGTTCTGCTTCTCAAGTGGCTCACCACCCTATTAAGTGTAGCTATGATGCTGCTGATGCCTCTTCTAGGGCTGCAGCTTTTGGGGCTGTATTGAGGCATTATTCTTGACTTTGTCTTCAGTCTCTGCCTAAGGACATTAAGGCCAAGTTATTGAATGCTTCTTTGGATAATAAACATCTTTTTTGGGACTGCTGCTGCTGACATGTTTAAGTCTCTTCAAGAGAAAAGCAAGCCTTGCAAGACCTTGAACATATTTTTGTCTCTCCTATCCCTAAGTTCCAGAGGAATTATCCTTCTAGATCTGCTTTTGTTCACATGCAACCCCACTAGGCCTGTAAGGGCAGGAAGGATGGGAGGCAGGCCCTCTACTAAGGCTTTTCAGATTTCTGTGGCCCATAAGCCTCCTTTATCTGATATGCTTCCTTCTTTAAAAACCGGGTTCCTTTGTCCCTTTGTCTTTCCCTTTGTCTTCCAATTTGGCATCTCATCACCTCAGACTGTTTTTTTTTCTATTATCTGTCAGGGTTACTTCATGATGTGGAAGTCTCTCCCTCCTTTTAGAAGGATTTCTCAACCTCCTCTAGTGCAACTTCCTAATTTCCTAAAGGTTTTAGGGTCCCCGCTGAGCCAAGGAACCATCCATGTCCCCCCTTCCCAAGTGGGAAAGGGTTTTTATTCCATGATGTTCCTAGTTCCTTGAAACCTATTCTGTAACTCTCCTGGTTCAACACCTTTCTGAAGATCCCTTCTTTTTGTATGCATACTCTTCAAACTCTGTTTCCTCTTTTATTACCCCAGGCTTTTCTGGTGTCCTTGGATCTGAAAGATGCTTACCTTCATATACCTATTCAGCCTCTTTTCAGGACGTTTTTATGTTTTTGTGTGTCTTCCTTTCATTTTCAGTTCTCTGCTTTGCCCTTTGACCTCTCTACTGCCCCAAGGGTATTCAAAAAATGCCTATCTCCAGTGATTGCTTTCTACAGATTCCAGGGCATTCAGATTTTTCCTTATCTAGATGACATGTTGCTTCAGGCACCTGAAGTTCACCATCTTTGTTCTTCAAAGCTTGGGGGTTACTATCAACTTCAAAATGTCTGTCCTGACTCCTTCTCAGGATCATGTGTATCTGGGATGCAGGATTCAGACAATACCAATGCTGGCTTCTCTTCCACCTTCAAAAGTTTTTGTCATTGACAGCCTTCTTTCAGTCTCTTCTTCCACTGACTGCCATGCCAGCTAGGGAGTTTCATTGGGCCCTGGGATTAATGACCTTTTCTAATCTAATGCTTCCTCTTACCAGACAGTATATACGAAAGCTTCACTGGTGCCTCAAGTCATTTTGGCTGCAGCATTGTCACTCCTCTGGATTTCAGTGTACCTCTACTTCCCAGTCTAAAGATGGAATTTCAGTGGTGGATTCAACAGTTCACTCTCAACCCAGGGTGGCCCTTGCAGCCTCCAGTCCCATCTCAAAAATTGCTCACCAATGCCTCAGACATATGGTGGGGAGGTTCTTTTGGTAACCTCAAAGTTCAGGGTCTCTGGCCTCCCCATCATCGGTCAGACCATATTAACATCAAAGAGATGAGAGCTCCGATTCTGACCCTTCAGGTTTTTCACCCAATGCTCTCTCCAGGCCCCTTGAAGGTGTGCATAGACAACACTGCAGTGATGTGATATGTCAACAAGCAGGGAGGCACACAAATCTTACATTCTCTGCAGGATGGCTCTTCAGGTGGTTCTCAGTTACTATCTCTGTCCCTCCCATCTGAACAGGCAGCTTTCTCACTTATGTTCCAGACTGGCACAAGAAGTATTCACTGACATAGTTGTGACATGCCAGTATCACAGTTTCATTACAGGTTGACTAAACCTATAGAGATATATATGGATATAGATGATAAGAGCAAATGCTCAGAAGAGTGAATGTTTTTTGTCACGGTTAATAAGAGCCAACACTCAGAAAAAACAACAATCTATTTCCTCATCTTTCAGCCTTCTGGCTACTTTCTGTGCAAGATTGTGTGGTAGCCTGGGTAAGGAATTTGCCCTTATCTCTCTGTTGTGCGATACTGGAGTTGTTATATATAAGTAGCAGGGGATGTTGGGGGTGCAGCTGCACATTGAGGTCCAGGGGGTCTTGCCCCTTGCAAAAAGTATTATTATTTTTTTGTAATTTTTGATAATCATAGATTCATTTTAAAGTGATGTTCAAAGTGATGTTTTTTTTTTTTTGCTCAATCTTTGAAGTGTTCAATATTTGATATTATAACTATATTTATATATATATATATGTATACTATATATATATATATATATATATATATATATATATATATATATATATATAGGTGTGTGTGTGTGTGATGTTCGCCTCAATGCAGCACACCCACATGGACAATTTACATGTTCAAAGGTCACTCAAATTCCTTATTTGCAGGGAAATGCCCATTTTCTGTCAGTCTGGAGAACAAACAGTACCTGACATACATGGATATTGCCATGTATTTAACTAAACATTATCAGAATGTTTAAAGTTCTATCTTAAGCTCATATTAACAAATGTTAGTTCAAGAATTAAAGATATTTACAGCCTTTTTAAAACTGATCAATGACCTTTATGTGGCGAATGCAATGTATAAATGTACAATGAATGTACAAATATCATATATTAGTACCATCCGGGTGCGATTGAAGCTGTAAAATTCTGGTTAGACACTACTAAGTTATATGATCAGCATTTTGTAAAGTTTTTATTGAAATGCTTTTATTTTAGAAGTGAATGTTATCTCCAGATGAAGGGAACAGTAGGGACTACTTTTGCCCCAACATATGCTGATTTATCCAGGGGCATGCTGAGAAATGAATTAATTTAGGATTCCACTAAAATTAAATTCTTGCAACATATCAGCATGCATTGTAGGTTTTTAGGCAATGTATTGGTTGTCTGTAAAGGGGATGTTTCCCAGTTAAGTAAATTTCTGCAATATTTGAATGAAACATGACTACAACATAAAATATGTTACTATTACCAATTTATCAGATAGCTTACTACACACCTTTTATACAGGAAATCTTTTACAAGGAATTCTCTGTTACTCAATACCAGCTGTCACCACAAACACATCAAGAAAATCAACCAATTTCAGTGAAACTAAAAAGAATTTGTAATAATTCTGAAGTACTTGGAAAAAAAAGCCCATAACTTAAGTAATTTGATGCTTAGAAGGTATAGTGAAGACACTACTGTCACTTGTTTGGATTTGGTTAAGAGCAATGACAGACAACATCTATTTGAATATAGACCTATATATACTGAACTAAGTGGTTCTGCACTTTTGAGATTGATTACTACCTATGGTAGTATGTTTTTTTAAAGTCAGGCAGCTGAAGACACACACAATGGTATATACTAAAGAAAGATCCTTTCTTTGGTACATTATTACCAGATAAATGGAAGTTTAGTTTTCATTTTGGTAAAACCCTTATTGAACAAATTGAGTTAGTACAGAAACCTTCGGTTAAAAAACAAAAACAATATTTATTGGGTAATTTATCTATCTATCTATCTATCTATCTATCTATCTATCTATCTATCTAATCTATCTAATCTATCTATCTATCCAGAGGGATACACACACACACACACACACACACACACACACACACACACACACACACACACACACACACACACATATATTTATATGTGTGTGTGTGTGTGTGTGTGTGTATATCTATTTATTTATCTGTCTATGTAACTATCTATATTTTAGCAATCTTTTGAGAATTGTGTGCAATGCCAGTTTGTTTGTAAAACCAGAAAATTCACTACTGTAAATACCAACAAGACATTTCACATTTGGCAAAATATTACTTGCTATATTGAATGGATAGTGAACATTGTGATATGCTCATGTACAGGTTTTTATATAGGGCAGACATCATGAGCTTTAAAGGACTGCATCTCTTACACCTGAATGAAATAAGGTATAAAAGAAACACAAGTCCTCTTACTCATCAGTGGGAAGGTTTACCTTTACTGGTATAGACAATCAGGCACAAGATGGAGTGCATAAATCTCAATGGCACCTTTGCCTAGATTAAAAAAAATGATTTTAACTGTTAGGTGCTGCATGCAAACTAGGTTTAAATGAAGTGGTATGAGGTATGTACTACATGGCACTGTTACTCAAGTAATATGAATGTTCCTTTTGGTAATATTAGTCATACACTTTTGTAGATGCCACTATCTATGTAATGTTATGAGCTTTAAATTAAAGAATAGTAATGTCTGGTTATTAATACCAGAGTTTATCTGTCTGGGATATTAATTTATGGTATCAAAAACAGCTGTGTAGTCACTGCTGAATTTTTGCTTTGAAAGTGTCATTTTTGACAGCTATTTATATATACATATATTTATATACATAATATGTAAAAACATATATATATATATATATATATATATATATATATATATATATATATATATATATATATATATATATATATATATATATATACATGGATTCACTTCAGAAGCTCAAAATACTGAAATCTCGAATTTCAGTATCTCGAGCCCAAGAAATGGAATCCACAAAACAACAAAAGCTAAAAACTGTGAAACTCAAAACCTCGAATACCGGAAGTTTTGAATTTCGCGGTTGTACTACACACACACACACACACACACACACACACACCATCCACAACACAAACACACACAATCACTCTACCACATGAAAGCAGGGGGGCAAGCATCACTGCACCCCCCTCCCTACTTAAATATTCTCACTCCAAGGTCGCACTACATACAAACACACACAAAACACCACCACACAAGCTACTTTCTCTTTGCACACACACATCACAGCAGCAAAACACACTGACACACACCACAGCCCCTACCCAAACCCCTTAGCACACACACACACACTTACCTGAATACATGACCATAGCGGAACTTTAGAAGTGTGAAATTCAAAATCTCCGATATTCGAGGTTTTAAATTTTGCGCTTCTAAACTTTCACTATTATGCAGATTCGGCTTCTTCTTGGGCTCAAAATACTGAAATTCGAGATTTCAGTATTTCGAGCTTCTGAACGGAACCTATATATATATATATATATATATATATATATATATATATATATATATATGTGTGTGTGTGTGTACATAAAATGAAAGTTATAAGTTTGTTCAGTGCCCTGTCATGTGACTGCTTGATATGGATTTAAGCAAGCTAAGATGAAGTGCGGTGCGTTATGCATACCAGTAGATGCCACTCTTACTCTGGTTATAGGATCGTTCCTTTTTGTATAGCTATTAGTTATGCACTTCACTAGATGCTATTACAGTTAAATCTGTATCCATAATGAAAACTGAAAAAGATTATTCAGATTCCTGTCATGTGGCTGCTTGACATCGATTTAAACAGATCAAGTGACTATGTTTTATTAGATTCACACTGACAGCACCTTATTGGTAAAACTGGTTTGTGCTTTGATTTACAATGATTTCCATTAGTTCCTTCCAATAAGTTGAGAGAGTCATTTTGACTGCTGCAAAATGTCTGTCCTGACTCCTTCTCAGGATCATGTGTATTTGGGATGCAGGATTCAGACAATACCAATGCTGGCTTCTCTTCCACCTTCAAAAGTTTTTGTCATTGACAGCCTTCTTTCAGTCTCTTCTTCCTCTGACTGCCATGCCAGCTAGGGAGTTTCTTTGGGCCCTGGGATTCATGACCTTTTCTAATCTAATGCTTCCACTTGCCAGACAGTATATACGAAAGCTTCACTGGTGCCTCAAGTCATTTTGGTTGCAGCATTGTCACTCCTCTGGATTTCAGTGTACCTCTACTTCCCAGTCTAAAGATGGAATTTCAGTGGTGGATTCAACAGTTTGCTCTCAACCCAGGGTGGCCCTTGCAGCCTCCAGTCCCTTCTCAAGAATTGCTCACCAATACCTCAGACATATGGTGGGGAGGTTCTTTTGGTAACCTCAAAGTTCAGGGTCCCTGGCCTCCCCATCATCAATCAGACCATATTAACATCAAAGAGATGAGAGCTCCGATTCTGACCCTTCAGGCTTTTCACCCAATGCATTCTCCAGGCCCCTTGAAGGTGTGCATAGACAACACTGCAGTGATGTGATATGTCAACAAGCAGGGAGGCACACAAATCTTACATTCTCTGCAGGATGGCTCTTCAGGTGGTTCTCAGTTACTATCTCTGTCCCTCCCATCTGAACAGGCAGCTTTCACACTTATGTTCCAGACAGGCACAAGAAGTATTCACTGACATAGTTGTGACATGCCAGTATCACAGTTTCATTACAGGTTTACTAAACCTATAGATATATATGGATATAGATGATAAGAGCAAATGCTCAGAAGAGTGAATGTTTTTTGTCATGGTTAATAAGAGCCAGCACTCAGCAAAAACAACAATCTATTTCCTCCTCTTTCAGCCTGCTGGCTACTTTCTGTGCAAGATTGTTGTGGCGGTAAAGGAAGGAATTTGCTTCTCTCTATTTATGCGATACTGGAGTTGTTATATATAAGTAGCAGGGGATGTTGGGGGTGCAACTGCACATTGGGGTCCAGGGGGTCTTGCCTCTTGCAAAAAGTATTATTATTTTTTTTGTAGTTTTTGATAATCATAGATTCATTTTAAAGTGATGTTCAAAGTGATGTTCTTTTTTTTGCTCAATCTTTAAAGTGTTCAATATTTGATATTATAACTATATCTATAATATATATATATATATATATATATATATATATATATATATATATATAGGTGTGTGTGTGTGTGTGTGTGTGATGTTCACCTCAACGCAGCACACCCACATGGACAATTTACATGTTCAAAGGTCACTCAAATTCCTTATTTGCAGGGAAATGCCCATTTTCTGACAGTCTGGAGAACAAACAGTACCTGACATACATGGATATTGCCATGTATTTAACCAAACATTATCAGAATGTTTAGAGTTCTAGCTCAAGCTCATATTAACAAATGTTAGTTCAAGAAGTAAAGATATTTACAGCCTTTTTAAAACTGATCAATGACCTTTATGTGGCGAATGCAATGTATAAATGTACAATGGATGTACAAATATCATATATTAGTACCATCCGGGTGCGATTGAAGCTGTAAAATTCTGGTTAGACACTACTAAGTTATATGATCAGCATTTTGTAAAGTTTTGATTGAAATGTTTTTATTTTAGAAGTGAATGTCATCTCCAGATGAAGAGAACAATAGGGACTACTTTTGCCCCAACATATGCTGATTTATCCAGGGGCATGCTGGGAAATGAATTAATTTAGGATTCCACTAAAAATAAATTCTTGCAACATATCAGCATGCATTGTAGGTTTTTAGGCAATGTATCGGTTGTCTGTAAAGGGGATGTTTCCAAGTTAAGTAAATTTCTGCAATATTTGAATGAAACATGACTACAACATAAAATATGTTACTATTACCAGTTTATCAGATAGCTTACTACACACCTTTTATACAGGAAATCTTTTACAAGGAATTCTCTGTTACTTAATACCCCCTGTCACCACAAACACATCATGAAAATCAACCTATTTCAGTGAAACTAAAAAGAATTTGTAATAATTCTGAAGTACTTGAAAAAAAAGCCCATAACTTAAGTAATTTGAAGCTTAGAAGGTATAGTGAAGACACTACTGTCACTTGTTTGGATTTGGTTAAGAGCAATGACAGACAACGTCTATTTGAATATAGACCCATATATACTGAACTAAGTGGTTCTGCACTTTTGAGATTGATTAATTTGATTACTACCTATGGTAGTATGTTTCTTTAAAGTCCGGCAGCTGAAGACGCACACAATGGTATATACTAAAGAAAGATCCTTTCTTTGGTACATTATTACCAGATAAATGGATGTTTAGTTTTCATTTTGGTAAAACCCTTATTGAACAAATTGTCTTGGTACAGAAACCTTTGGTTAAAAAACAAAAACAATATTTATTGGGTAATTATCTATCTATCTATCTATCTATCTATCTATCTATCTATCTATCTATCTATCTATCTATTTATCTAATCGGTCTATCCAGAGGGATACACACACACACACACACACACACACACACACACACACACACACACACACACACACACACACATATATATATATATTCCTGTCTAGACAGGAAACCCACTGTCTCACAGTGCCTGACATTCATGGATATTGCCACATTTATGCACTGTGGACACTGACACAGACCAGGTGGATGTAAGGTGTTGGGGGACTGCATGGCAGTGTCTTGACCATGCATCACCTCACCATCTGCCATACTGCTGGCATTTGTGCTACACCTCTGGTCTGTCTGTGGTGCAAGGCAAACTATAGTACAGTAGTTGTGAAGCATCTGCTGATAGCTGTCTTTGTCGGCGATAATTGGTTGTCTGCCTTTGGTGCACCACATTGACAACATAGGCATATTGTCTTGCATAAATGGTAACACCGTTCAAGTCAATGTGGCACCTCATTGATTTTACCCCATACAGCATGCCCACAGGGCCACTCCTACACACACTCCATGGCTTATTATAACACCATCACCATGTTTCCTGTGTGGCCAAAACCCCAACCATTAGCCATGGGTATACTGTCAGTGCACATTTGTACCCACATCATCCATCAAAGAAATTTTAATTTATATAACTAGCCAGCAGTATTGACCCTGACATAGTAGCGTACCTCTTAGCCATGAAATACATCACATTCTAAGACTGGGTATCGGAGACAGTCAGAATAGTACCGTCTTTCTTCTCTCCCTTTCTCTTTGTTTGTATCCTTTTTTGATATTTTTATGTTTGTTGTTTTATTTCTATCCAGTTATTTTACCATGTTTGCAGCATCTACCTCAGCTGTACATAGCATCAGTCCCCATCCTGCAATTAGACCTGCCTTTAGACCTATGTGTCCATTGGGTGATGGATGTCCTGCAACTGGAGGTAAGCTGGGTGTATCCCCAGTGGTCACTTACTGGAGATAAGTGCTCTGGTTCCCTCTGGTGATGCTGACAAGGAGGTCACACTTTGTCATCTGGTGGGAGCTGGAACAGGTGACTGGGGAGTTTATGGATAGGAAGCTAGAAGCCTGCACTGGCAGCTTGCAGGTACAGGGTGAAGAAACTGTGTGGATTACTGCAGGTACGGGATGAAGAAGTTATGTGGATTACTGCAGATACGGGAAATGTGTGTGTGTGTGGAGGAAGAAGCTGTGTGGATTATTGCAGGTACAGGATGAAGAAACTGTATGGATTACTGCAGGTACAGGATGAAGAAGCTGTGTGGATTACTACAGGTATGGGACAAAGAAGCTGTGTGGATTACTGCAGGTACAAGAAAGGTGTGTGTGTGTGTGTGTGTGTGTGTGTGTGTGTGTGTGTGTGTGTGTGTGTGTGTGTGTGTGTGTGTGTGTGTGGTTTATACTGGTGGCTAGAGAGAACTCAGGATACCTGCTGGTGGGCTTGAACCGTGTACCTTGGGTGCAGGTAACAAAAGCCTGGATTCCCTACCCACCACCATTTGTGAAATGTTTGAGATTTTTGCCTCGTATTTTGTTCTGTTCTGATCTTTGCAAAATCTGTGGTTTCTAAGTTTTTAATTCCTTAAATAGTTGATGGTGCAGTAGTAGCATTGCTACCTCACAGCTAGCGGTTCTCTGGTTTGATTCTTGGCTGGGGTGCCTTCTGTGTGGTGTCTGCCTGTCCTCCCTGTGTTTGTGTGGGTTTGCTCTGGTGTCCTCTCATGTTACAAAGTCATGTGTCTGTAGTATTTCTCCCTGGGCCTCTGCTGAAAATTGGCTTTTGTTCCAAGTCAGACTTTTCTGGTTAACAAATGTTAAATAAATAAAATTGACAGGCATTTGAATTTCAGACTTCATATTTGTCAGAAAGTACATAGTAACACAAAATTTTTTATTCTAGAAATTTTCTAAATTTATAAGATGAATATTTGAAATTTGTCCCTATTTTTGGGACTGTATTCCCCCATTATTAGCCTCGTCCAGGTTTGCTTTGCTAAGGTTGAGAGCTATGGTGAGAACTGAATTCACTAAATGGTAGCCACTTAAGTTTCAGTCTTTATCTCTTTCACAAAACAGCTGATTTGGCATAGTGTTACATTGCTCTGACTGTTTGTTTTTCACATGGTTCTAGGTTCAAGACTTGGTAGTGAAATGCATGGTAATAACAGCATTTTATTTTAGCAACTTTCCAAGATTATACAAGCAGTGTTTAAAATGTGTTCCTGGTTTTTGGGCTTTTGTCCCTCCTCGATACATTTTGGCTTTTTCCAGATTTCTTGTTCTGCAAAGTTGAGAGATACAGCTGAGTGTTGAATAGATTTTACAAGAGCTGAGAGCTGCAGGGGAAGAGAAGTTTAGTGCTGCTTATGCTGAGACTGCTCGCATTGTTAATAGCACAACAGGTAGTGTACTTGCTTTTGATGTAGAAAACTGTGGGTTCTACTCCCACAGTATGTAGATGCATTGCTGATATTGTACTGTGTTGTAAACGAGGTGGATGCTGCCGTCTTGAGAATTTTCTCTTTGGCAAAGATACCTAGTAACCATGAAGCCGTTCATTATTTGCCATCCATTCTCTATTGCAATATTACTAGCTTATCTTTTTTTAATGTAATATAGGCAATTTATTCCTCAAGGGCAACAGGCACTTTATTTGTTGATGAAACAATGAAATATAAAGTTGTTTGCTATTAGCAACATCTTCATTAGTTACAGATCTTTTTAATGTGGAATTATTTAGATGACTTTTACTTCTGCAGAGATTGTGCATATTTACTGATACTGGTGGACTGTAGAAGTTTGAGTAGACTTTTATGATGGAAATGTTCTCAATTGGGCAGTTTTGTCATTATTGTTGCATGCATTTTGTGTTATTGTTTACTGTTCAAAACAATAAATTTAAAACACCCTCTAACAACTGTACTGTATTGTACAAGGAATATAATTTAATGCAGTCAGGAAGGTGCATCACAGAGCACATGTATGTTTTGTGTGCAAGGGGTCTATCATTTGAAAATAGCCCAAAGTTAATCTTTATCTTCCACTAGCCAAATGTATTTTCTTTGAATGTGGGTTTCAATGCTGTTTCAATGAATGTGAGTTTCAAGGGCAGAGACTTTTTAATGCTAAGTCTGTTTTCATTGTGAGACTGCATTACTTTGTTTAGCAGATGTCTTAGTGTTTGTGCTGTAAAATGCAAAATAAAACTTTCAAATCAAGTCCAAATCATTGTAGAAGAAAAGCAGTATGCACATTAGTGTTTATAGTAAATGGGGTGAAATAGCCAAGTAATGGTTATTTGGAATGGCTGCGGGGGGGAGGCTCCATTCGACCATGATTTGTGAGGGGGAAAGGCGGCAAACTCAAAGACAGCCTCGCTGAACTATACCTCTCAACTGTCCAGATTTTCACAGAATGAATAGATTTTTGCTTCTTATTTTTGGTTTGTTCCTCATCAAATTTGTGGTTTTCTGGCAAATCATTTAGGAATTAAGTCACTAAATAATGACAGACACTGAGTTTCAGACTTCATAACCTTCAGAAAAATGCATGCTAAAGCAAGACCTGCAATTCTATCAACTGTCTCAGTTTATAAAAGAGCAATTTTTAGTACTGTTTATATGTTCCCCCAATATATTTGGCCTTGTCCAGATTTCCTGCATTAACAGGTTAAGAGTTGTATGCAAATAAATTGCTTTATAGAATTCGGCATATTCAAACCTCTCAACTATTTCCGATTTTGACTAAAAATGTTGCTCTTCCCCTAATAATCCACCCGCAAAATGGCAATTTTGGAAGAAAACGTGGAGGGTTTACAATTAATAAATAACTGTAATAATCTGAGTTATAGATAACTTTTATTTCAGAAATGCATGTAGATTCTTTTATTTTGTCAGCTGCTCAAGTTAGCAGTACTAATATTAAAAAAGTGTCCCTTCTTTGACAGGTTCCTGCTGTATTGTGTGGCTATTTTATATTTTTGCATCACATCACAGTGTCGGCCAATTTTTCATAAAATTGTATTTCATATCCTTCAGAAAATTCATACTAATGCAAAGACCACTATTTTATTATCCTAATAAGTTTATAAGGAGCAATATTTAAATTGTCCTTGTTTTTGGGCCTTTGTCCCACTTCTGTGTATGCTTTTGTCTAGATTTGCTCTGAAGTTGAGAGGAGAGACATGAAAGTCAGGGCCATCACAGTCAACCAGAGACATTTCAAATTGTGTGCCATACTTGTTGCACCCCCCCCCCATGTAGTGATTCTGGATGTGTCCAAAAGCAAGCAGGATCATGTCCTTGATTTTGCAGAAAGTTTAGGTTTCTGTCATATTTTTATACTGTTGATCTATGCTTATTATTATTCAGAAAGTGCCTGTTGCTCTGTGTTTAAGTAGCAATGCTTTAATGACCATCAGGTAAGCTTGTCTGAGATTGTAAGATGCAAGTAAGCTTTAATAAGCATACTGTTAAAGAAATGCCAACATTGAAAGCCTTTCTGTTGTTGCAGAGAATACTTACATGACTAGATAACGTATACTCCTTGGGTATTGAAATGCATATGACAGTATTTGTAATAAAGGACAGGATTACTTTATTTTATTGCAGGCTTTACCTGTTTGATTTTGTTCCCATTGACCCCACACATTCAGCTGTCACCTGAAGCCCCCCTTTGATTTGAAATCACCAGCCACCACTGGTCTGGACATAGCAGTTTGGTCAGGAGCAGGTTACTGATTCTATCCCCCATTATTGTCTTCATAGGTTCATAGGTTTATATTAGGCTTTGATCCAGTGGATCTTTGGTAGTCTAGCCAATGATCTCACCTATTTACCAAGACATGAATTAATATACCAGACCTCGATCAAGTTGCACCCCCTTTTCTACGAGGTCTAAAGGGACCACACTGGGTTTATACTTATAACTGCCCATCCAGTCATCCATGTTAGTCATAAAAAGGATGCTGCAGTTGCTCTGTTTAATCTCTAAGGAGAACATATTCCTTAGAAGCAGCATTCTCTTAGAAAGATGTTTATCACACAAACACAGAGGGTTAGAAAAGACAGGCTCTTTCATGGTTTTATAGGCAAGACAGAGATTTCCTCTCAACAGTCAATAGAAAAGGAAAAGAACGAGCACTTTATGGCGGGTACGATAACGCAAGAAGGACATGCCCTTTTTTGGTGAGGAGATGCTGCAACCTCTCAAGCTGGGTAATATGCCTAGGCAAATACATACCAAATACGGCATTTAATTTTTCTGTTGGTCTGATAAGAGAAGAGTACAGGAGGATGATGCCTTCTTTGGATCTAGAAGATATGCCCCTGGTGATTAGTCTAGCTATATATAAGGATTCCCTAACAACAGTGGTCACATAGGGGTTAAAGAATAGTTCATTATAAATGAAGGTGCCAAAGTAGCTAATGACTATGTCAGTTTTTAAGTGTGTGTGGGGGGTGTTGCATAAGTGATATGATACCTCTGAATTTGTGGTTATTGGTAAACATCATCATTTGCAGGCCTTTTTCTTTTTGATTTAACTTCAGAGATGTAGTTACAAAAGAGGAATGGTCCCAGGACCGAGCCTGCTGAGACTGTGCCTGCAACACTAACAGACTGGGTTTTGTCAGCGAGCCAGTTTTCTATCTAGTGAGTATCATAGAGGATTACATTTAACTGGATTAGCTTAATAATGATGCCCAAATGTAGAATGGTATTAAAGGCTTTGATCAAATGCAGAAATGCCGTGTGAACTGATTTACCCATGTCTAATGCCTTACTGATTTATTTAAAAAAGTCCACCAGATTCAAGAGGTAGGCTCTACCTTTAACAAACCCAGATTGATTTAGATTCAGCTTTTGAAGATTGTCCATGTCCAAACCCACACTGTTATGCCTGTAACTTACTACTCTGCCTCCTAAAGGATACATTACCCTACTGCAACCAAAATATCTTGTTCCACTACAAGTGCTAGTATAGAATATATTCTACTTTAACGTGATGTTGTCATTGTGTCAGTGTGACTGCACTACTATAAATGTATTCTTCTATTCAATATACTTTTATGTAAAGCGAGCCAGTTCAATATGCTACTGTTTATAATTTTCTAATACTACAATCATAGATGGCACTAATATTTAACTGTGTTTATTTTTATTGTTATCTTGCATTATATTATTCTAATGGAGCTTTTCTCCCTAAGCCTCAGTTGGAAAGTGGTTTTACACCCAGTCAGACTTCTTCATTCAACAAATGAAAATAATTAATTAATTAATTAATTAATTAATTAATAATAATAATAATAATAATAAATTGTGTATGTTCCTCTATTTGCTGTTCTCTCCTTTCTGACTTTTCTATAATTCCATTTCCTCCCCATTTTAATGAGCAAAAGTGCAGAATAACATTGCCAGGTGTTACTTATCATGGATTTCAGCTATCTCTATAGCGTTGCAGTGTAGAGCCTGATCCCACAGATAGTCACATACGTTCTACATGCTCAATGCTGGTGTCTGAGTAATTCCTGGTTGCAGTTGCATACAAAGCTGTGTCCCTGCTGACTCTGACATTTCTATGACTGGATTTCAGAATTACTTAGTGATTAGGTCTCAGAATTGGCTCCCTATTGAAATGTTGGTACTCAAAATGACAAGTGCCAAAAAATGGGAAAAAAAAAAGATCGAAAACCCGGAGAAGAGAAAATCTCAAAAAAATCACTGTACACCTTTTAAACTTCTTTTTTGCATGGGTGGGGGGTGAGTTATGGATAGCTTTGTAAACATACAGCCCATGGACTTACATATACCAACTCTTGAGATTGCCATACCTTGGAAAGAAGGGAATATTCTGAGAAATGGCATCTCAGACTTGATATATACATGTCTGTTCTTTTGGCCATTCAGTCTCCATATTCTGGGACTCACTGTAGCTGGCCCTAACATTTCAAATGGTCACCCACAAAATTACTACTTGTTAATTGATAATTACCTTCAAGCTACAGTATGTGTTGCAACATCTCCACAGTAACATCTGTGCAGTTGCTGTAGGCATGTTTCTGAATCTCCGGGATAGTGTTAGAAGATTTAGGCTTTCCTTTATGTTGATGTAAAGGGAATATTAACCTGCTCCCCTCATATAAAGTACTGTATTAATTCTACTGAGAAGTTATGGATAGGTTTGTACACATGTTAGTTTCTTCACTTACTGACGTGGATCTTCAGTGAAATTCATGTCCTAAAATGTGGACAAATATCAATGAAGATTTTATGTGTAATAAATATACAAATAGACAAGATTTGGACACGCTGCTCAACCTCAGCCTCTCCACAGACTAAGTGCCCATAGTATGGTGCACAGCAACAGTTATTCCGCTCCACAAAGGAGGGGCCACAACTGACCCTGGTAACTATCGCCCCATAAGCCTGACTAGCTTGGTCTGCAAGGCTATGGAGTGCATCATCATGGAACTCATTAACAAAGACATTGGGAACCTCCAAACACTTGACCTGACCCAGTTCGGCTTTGTTAAGGGCAGATCGTGCCTAGTAAACCTGGTTGACTTCTTTGAGGCAGTCACCAAGGCCATAGACAAGGGAAAGGTGGTTCACACAGCCTACCTTGACCTCGCCAAGGTGTTTGACGCCATTCCTCACTCAGGTATTATAGAAAAACTCACCGGCCTGAACATAAACCCCTACGTCACAGGATGGGTTGCCAACTGGCTTGCAGACAGAACTCACGCTGTAAGAATAGCAGGTTCCAGGTCTGACTCTAAACCAGTCACAAGTGTTGTCCCACAAGGCTCAGTCCTGGGACCCCTACTGTTTGGCATATACTTCTCAGAAGTACAGGCAAACACAGGAGGACTATGGCTAACCAAGTTCACCGATGACTGCAAACTGGGAGCCATAATTGACAATCCGGCTGACACGGACATCCTCCAAAAAGGCCTTACTGAGATGGACACCTGGTGTCAAAGTCATGGCCTCAAGCTAAATGCCAAAAAATGCATAGTCGTCACATTTAGGAAAAACAAAACACCCACGAATTACCATAAAGGTGGCAGCCCCCTTAATACCGAAGAGGTAATAAGAGATTTGGGGACCCAGGTAGATAGTAATCTCTCTTTTGACAATCATATTGCCAAAGTAGTTAGGAAATCCTTCTATATGGCCCATCTAATTACTAAAGGGTTTGCATCTAGAAATAAAGAGGTTATAGTGCCCTGACTAAGTGCTTTCACTCGTGTAGGGCATCTTCAGAGTCAGTTTTTCACATCTAAACACAGCCTTTAAGTACACATTTCAATTAACACATAATTAATTGCAATAAAGCTGTCCTTTAAACTTTTTTTTGTTTTAACCCTTAACTGGCATTAGTATAATTGTAATAATAATCTTTTTATATATAAAGCATCAAATATTCAATAACAAACAAGTGTTGTTTCAATACCTAAACTCAAAACATACATTTAAAATGTTTAAATTAGAGTAAATATCTATGAATGTCTAATAAAATATATATATATGTATATGTATATATAAACTAAATAAAAATTATAATATAACAATGTACATAAAGGCACATACATCTCATGTATCTAACTAAAAGTCAAAACATACTCTGTTGTTATCTATTAGATACAGGCTGCCTTATGTTTCAATATACATGCTAGAGATAAGGTGTCATTGATGCCAGGTGCACTGCTTGCATCCAATAGTAGTTGCCATAAGCATTCCCTGACTTCTAAAATGGTTTTATAATCACCACCAAACTCCTTAGTGTATAATCTGTCTATGACAAAAAATAAAAACATTTTATGGTTAATACAATCTTTACTGTGGTTGTACAATGAATTAGTTACTTATTTTTGATGTCCCTGTTATGTTCCATAATTCTTTGTCTCAGCTTTCTTGAGGTCATGCCAATATAGAAAGCTGGACAAGATAAACAAGTAGCCGCATATATGAACATACAGCAACACATTTTTACATTATGACAGTTACCACCCTCATTATGTAAAGAAGAACGTGGCTAAAGGCCAGATGATTAGGGTATCACATATACTTAGTGAGGACAACAAATTCCTGGAAGAACTGGAGGCACTGATTGATTTATTTGTACAAAGGGACTATCCTATGGATTTCCTCACTAAGGTTAAACAGGACATTACTGGAAGAAGAGTCACAGATTTTAGGCCTATTTTGTTAGACAGCCAAAGGGATGTAGAGAACAACAATGTACTTAAAAACAAGGTTAAGAATATTCAAACAGGTATGGTTTTACAATATAATACCACAACCATTGATGTCAAAAACATTATTCAATGGGCCTGGCAAAGTGTACTCCCCACAGACATGTAGGATATATTAGGAAAGGATCCCCTCTTTATCAACAGTAGGGGTTTGAATATTAAAGAATATTTGGAAAGAGCACCTACACCCACTGGTCAAAGGCCTGCCAGGATGGCTAAATGTGGTAACTGTAAAGCATGTAAATGCATAAATGATGGCCCGTATGTTCAAGTGGGTAATTTCAACAGGTCTTTGAGGAGTCCAGGTTATTGTAACTGTAACACCAAAATGGTCATTGTTTTGACTTTTAGTTAGATACATGAGATATATGTGCCTTTATGTACATTGTTATATTATAATTTTTATTTACTTTATATATACATATACATATATTTGTTTACACATTCATAAATATATACTCTAATTTAAACATTTTAAATGTATGTTTGGAGTTTAGGTATTGAAACAGCACTTGTTTGTTATTGAATATTTGGTGCTTTATATATATAAAAAGATTATTATTACAATTATACTAATGACAGTTAAGGGTTAAAACAAAAAAGTTTAAAGGACAGCTTCATTGCAATTAATTAAGTGTTAGTTGAAATGTGTACTTAAAGGCTATGTTTAGATGTGAAAAACCGACTCTGAAGATGCCCTACACAGGTGAAAGCACTTAGTCAGTCATTTGTTTCATTTAAATAAAGTCTAGGTGGTTTTTATCTTGGTATCACCAGTGTTTTCTATTATTTTACTAGTTATTCATCTACTGTTTGGAAGGTTATAGTGCCCCTCTACTCGTCAGTCATCAGACCCATCATAGAGTACAATGCTCCATTTGGGATGTACCTCACAAGACACTTCCAACAGCTGGAAAGGCAATAAAAGTACCTCACCAAGAGGATTACTGGCCTCAAACATATGTCCTATGCAGACCGACTGAAAAAACTCCGGCTGTACTCAGTGGCATATCGCTTACTCAGAGGTGATCTCTGCCTGACTTACAAAGCCATGTCTAACTCAGAATTGTTGGACATGCTCCACCTAAAGAAATCCAAGTCACTGTGAGCCATGTGGTGTAGTGAGCTAAACCTCGCCACAACAATAAATAGAACATGCTGGAGGGATAGATTCCTGTCAAAGAGACTCCCCATGCTTTGGAACAAAATTCCTATCTACATTAGGCAGTGCCCCTCACTAACACTCTTCAAGATAAACCTTGAAGAGTGGATGACTAACAGAAAATACACCTCCGGGATCACTTCATTGGCTCTGCTTGACAGAGGATCAGTTAATTAATCAATGGGGCAGCGAAAGCTGACACACTCTGGCTAGGCTTATAAATGCCCTCAGGCAGATAACCTAGTACCTACCTATAAACCTATGAACCTATAAAAGTTGGCATTCATCTTACTTACCCAGTCATTATAACCCCAGTGACAAAAAGGTACTAGAGTTTGGCATGAATGGTCAGAGATGAAGCAACTTTCCAAATAATACAAATGTTGATAAGAACTTTTATTGCATCAGTCTTAAAGCAGTTAAATAGGCAATTCTATCATCACAAGGTGGTGAAACTATTATAACAGTTACAGGCAGCTTCTTCTTCTTTCAGCTTTTTCCTGGTTAAGGGTCGCCACAGTAGATCACTGTCCGCTCATGATTGGCAGTGGAGTTTTACGGTGTCGAGTTGCCAGCCCAGCGCCAAACCTTCCACAGAAGGCACACGCACGCACTCATGCCTATGGCCAATTTAGTGTGTCAATCAACCTACAGCATGTCTTTGGGATGTGGGAGGAAACCAGAGCACCAGGAGGAAACCCACATGATCACAGGGAGGACATGCAGACTCCACACAGAAGGCACCCCAGCCGAGGATCGAACCGGAGAACCTCTTGCTATGAGGCAGCAACACTAACCGCTGCACCACCATGGCCACCCAGTAACTGCAGCACAGAACAACTATTCACTGGGTACCACATACTCCTAAATTCACTGGGTACCACATACTCCTAAAATAGGCTGTCATAAAATTAAGATAAAAAAATTCTGTCTGATAATGAACAGGAACAGTAAAAGACATTTAAAGGAGGGTATACGAGGTAAGTGCTGTTTCGATGGTCAGGCAGTTTCACACATTGGAACATTTACTCTCATCAGCTGTCATAATGCATGATGGAATCCTGTTTTGATGATTAAGTTAAGGCTATCAGATGGAGCATTATTTGATAGGTGCAATGTAAATAAAAAGAAACATTACCAAGAAACTGGATGTTAAAAAAATGGAAATTACTGCCAAGTATTTTTATACATGCAGGATCTAATAAGGACAGTATTATGTTTGAATATTAAAAAGGCATTGTCCTAATATATGAAACTCATTTACAGAGTACATAAGGTAGTGCTCATATTTAGCAAATGTTACCTTGTCCAAGACTGCATTATCAGTACTCTAAAGCTCAGTTTTTGACAACTGGTTGTGGATGTGGTGCTTTCACAGATGTGGACTTAAAATCACTTAGTGGGTAGATTAAGCACATTTGTTTAACACCTGGTTGTGGGTCTAATGCTATTATAGAGATAGAGATGGCAGTAATCACTCAGAGGAGGGATATGATCATGGATTTCTGTAGGTTCAAAAATAACTATTTTTATTTGAATTATACAGGCAGAGGGCTTTAACATATAAAACTGAAACCATCTCTAATTTTGCAGGAAATACTCTTGAAAACTTTTAAATTATATTAAGATTTACATTGTTAATAGACCTTATTGCTTTAAAAACAGCTAAATAGCTTGAGTTTTTAATACACAAAAATGTATGCAAGGTGATGGTAATTACAGAATGTAAGATTCAAGTTTATAAAATTCTGATAAATATAAATTGTTTAATCTCATCAGTGAAATTAAGCAGGTAGGAGAAAATCCATGCTTGTACATGACACTTTGAATGCCCTGCCCATAAGTACAGATAAGTAGTAATAGTTAAAATATGTCTGCTCTGCATAAATGCTGTGTCCCTGACTATGCCCACATGGCCTGAGTAGGACAAATGGCCTGGGTACCTGTTGACATCACTGGCTTAGACATCTCATGGACATCTTGTTGGAGCTTTACTGTTCATTCCCCAGCTGAAGAAAAGTTCAGTATTGTAGTTTTTGGACTGGAATTTGAGGTGCGTGAGCCCACTGATGGGTATACAAACATACTAGCTGCACTGTAATACAATTTCTGGTGAATGGTGAGTGTTAGGAACATATAATGATATTTTGACTCTTACTTGATTATACTTGCCTCCCTCACCTGACATCCTAGTGTAACTAAAGTTGGGGAGACAAATGGCCACCCTAATGAGGATGGTGGCTTAATGGCCATATTGGGGACAAAGAATAATAAGACATATGTTTAAAAATATCTAATTGCTGATGTTCTGTACATAAAACACATGTAAAAATGTAGGTTGTAAGTTCTTATAAATCTCCCAAACATGTTCACTAAGCACCTGGTGCATTTGCATTGAATATGCTGTGACTGAATAGTTTAAAGAAGAGGTTTGATTGAGAGTATTACATATTGACTAGAAAATATCCCAATATGTTATATAGATCACAGAGCTGATATTCCTTTTTGTCTCGGTGAGGGCTGCCACTGTTCAGAGGTAATTATTGGGGATACAAAAAAGATATGTTTATCAGAAAGTTTGGTTGAGACAGAGAAGGAAAAATGGAGCTGAATTTATCTGAAATTATTTTAGTATACTTCCTAAGAGTGAACAGCTAGATAGGTAGAAGCATGCTTTGTGATAAGTATGGGTAGTGTTAGGTATTAGGGAGGTCAGATAGTGCCATGGAAATACCTGCATTTGTTTTTATGAGAAATGCATTCTTTGAATTATTTTCTGAACATGTTAAGTATACTTTATTCATGGAAGATTTTACAAGCATTAAACGCTTAATGCTCACCCAAAATACCCAAGTATTAACCGGCGAACTTGTTCACAGGAAATAACTGTAGAATACTATGTTTCACATATTTTGTGTTAATAATTTTGGTCAATGCATGCTTTAATTGGAAGGGGATAAAATGCCTTTAATCATTCAAAACTGTAAGTTTTATTTATTTATGTATGTATGCTGACTTTAGTTGAATGTTTGTTAAGCACCTTTCTGACATCAGAAATGTGCATAATAAGCTTTTGTTAAGCACCCCTCAGTGCTGTAAATCACTAGCCTCAGGCTAGAACATTAATGCATTACAGCCTAGTGATGTCTTCAGGTATTTCTGTAGCAATATCCTACTGACACATCTAGGCAACTAATATAGCCTGTTCATATTTGTATTAATAATTCCAAAAATATGCTATATGTAAGATATTTAATGATTTCATCTTAAAGCTTACACGATGGGCAACAGAACTGTACTGATATTTGATATCTATATAGTACAACTAATGAGATATTAATTGTTGTTCATATACTATTTATAGTGCCATCATTTTCATAATGTTCTAAATATACCAATAGCCAAATAATGCGGACAAAAACTGCATAGCCTCAAATGAAAGCTCACAGTTGTTGCTGACAGTATGTGCATAGCTCAAGGGGTTACTGATATATGGTAAGTTATTTACAAAATATTTTAAAATTAGTATTTTCTGTGTTTTTTATGATTTGCAGAATGATTTAAGGCTTACAGTCTAATGAACATTACCACCATAAAGAGTTGTTTATGATGAACAATTTGCCATTTACATTTCTTTAGTAGCCTTTTCTGCTCTAGGGATATGAATAATTGTAGAATCAGTGACTCAACAGGTATCACACATACCTTTGATGCAAAAGGTTGTGGGTTCTATTCCCACATAAGGTAGGTTGATTTCTGACACTTCAGTGCAGCGTAAAGGATTGTTGCTCTCCTGCTTGTGTCATCCTTAGAATGAGATGTTAAACTGTGGACCTATCTGCCTGAGTTGTTGATAGCTCAGGTGGATGTAAAATATCCCATGGCACCTTATAAAAAGAGTAGAGGAAGTTCCCCAAAGCCCTGGCCAAATTTCCCCCAGTAATTTCCCCTGAAAAGAGGTCACTAGCCTAGTGGGACTAACCTGATCAACAGATGTAAATAAACAAACTGTATTAAATGTGAGGACAACTGGAATCTGTTATAAATTGCATTATGCAACCACTGGAAGTTAAGAGTATAGAGATCCAGAGTTCCACTGGACTGAATGAGTTGATATCAGAGGTAATAGGATACCTCACATACTGCGTAAATAATTCCCAAAAAATAAAGTGTTCAGTTAAGTCTGGTCACAGTCAGATGCTGAAACAAGTCACAGTCAAGCAGTAAAGTAGTTTCAGTTGTAAAAAAGAAGGTACTGATCCCACAGCAATTCTTGATTTTTACTGATTTACTGTTACTCTTATAGATGTATAAAAAACAGGCATTTACCAGTTCTAAATACTTGACAGAACTCTACTATGTAATAGTTAATTTCCAAACACTTGGACATATTTAATTTAAAACAACAGTCTTAGAACTGTCATTCCAGTGATACAGCACAAGTTACTGTATGTCTTCCTGAAAGGATTTCAGCTCATCTGACCTATCACATGGCCTAACTTTGAAAAAAGGAATTACTAGCCTACATACCTTGGCAGTGGCTCTGGGTATGTCACGTCCAGTGCTGCAGCACGAATTACACCATTCTGAAGAGCTTCCACCAGTGCATCTTGATCGACCACTTGACCTTATATAAAAAGAAAAAAATTGCTTGTTGCCAGTTTCAGTCAGTTTTTGAATCTTGCATCATTATCTTATCATATGCTCTTAAGAATTAAAAAGGCAATTACTTGTTTATGTTGTGTACACAGCAACTGTTGTTTTGAAAGGATTCTGCCAGGGTATCATGATCCACCAGTTAGCCATCAAGATGCAAAAATCTATTTGGCCAAAGCCCACAGTTTGCTCACTCCCTCTTGATCAAAAATTTTCTTGCCAAGAGATTTTAAGTGCAATACATTTCTTAATATAATATCCTTCACATTAAAGTTGTTCATCAGTTTTATTGTATTCTTAAACGTTAGTCACATATTCATATTTTAGTCACCTCATTAAAGCAAGCCATTTTGCAACAATCGTGAGCCAATAACTGCCATTTTTGCCTTAATACAATTCCAGCATTAATTAGAAATGGAAATCTACCTTCTGGTAAGAAGTGCTTATGCAATTAAATGCATGCATCATTTCTTTAGTACTATTCTGTTTCACAGGCTCATAGAAGAATAGGCTAACTCCGCTGAAGGGCCATTTTAAGCCTAGCCAATAATCAAAGGTTAAAATCAAACCTTGTACTTTGTGTCTTAAAGGTGAAAAGCTTAACCGTTATGCCAAATTCACCCATTTTTTCTGTTATTATTCTTCTGTAGAAGGGAAGGTAGTTTGTGCTAGCTTTCTGGTGTTCTGAGCCTGTGACTGCCCTTTCATAAGGATCATAGGTGGTTACAAGGATATTGGCCCTTAGGCCTCTACCAACCTAGCCATGTTATACCCTTGTTTCATTATGGACCAAGATATATAGTTTATGTTTGTGTGTGAATCAAAGATCAGCACCAGCTGCCCCTGTCTAAGAGAGACTTAGGTAAAACCCCCAGTGTAAATTTACAGTTTCCCATCCATATGTTCAGGTTACGCTTAAATAGGGTCATTGAGGAGCTCTGTTTTACATGAACTGGGAGTTTGTTCCAGAGGAGTGGCAACCTCTGGGAGACATATCTGTTTCTCCAGCATGTCCTGTTAATATCACAGGCAAGGTTAAGGTCCCTAGAGCGAGTGAATCTTATCACGTTGGATTTGCAGATGTGCAGCAGCTTCATCAAGGCAGGGTCTGAGACTACTCTGTAGGCCAGGCAGAAGTCTTCTCTAAGCAGTCTATACAATACTGAGTAAAGTGACAGGGCCCTCAGTTTTTCCGTGTAGGTCATGTGTTATAGACCCTGAATTTTCTTGGTGAAAAACCTCTGAGGTCTCTCCAAATGCTGCAGATGTCTGGTGAGGTACATACATAAGGGAGCATTGTACACTGTTATTGGTCTGATGAGAGGCAAGTACAGGAAACTTATACCCTCCTTAGCTTTGGATGCTATACCCTTGCTTATGAGGTGTGCAATGTAGGAGGCCTTCCTTACTACAGTGGATACCTGATGATCAAAATTAAGGCTACTCTCATCTTGCATTCCTAAATCTCTCACCACTAGGTTTGAACTTAGGGGGATATTATTAATGTTGCAGTTATCAGGAGTGTTTCCTTTGCTGAAGGAACTGCTAATGCATTTTTTGTGTTTAGTTTAAGTCCCTGGCTTTGACACCAATCATTTGTCTGTGTAAGCTCATTCTGTAGAATGTTGACATCTTTGGAGGATTTCATGTTTCATCTCACTATCCCCTCTCCTTCCATCCTCCAATACTCTATCACCCCTCCCCCATCCCTAATCCGTAAAGCTCTAGATACACTTCCATACTCCACCCTCCTACACTGTCACCAATGATCCTATTACATCCTCAACACTTAACCCCCAACTATTCCATTATGCCTAAACCACACCATGTCTCTTCATACCACTCTCATTCTTTCCCTTACCCTACTACTCCTAATACCTCTATACCATGGTACCTCCCATTCCTCTTACAAACTACCCCCTTCTTTCCTATCCCCTGTTCACCCCACCATCACCCCTAACACACATCATAACTCTGCTATATCTCCTTTCCACACTATATCCTCCTCCCTAGTGCTTCCAAACCCACTTCTCTGCTTTAAACTAAAACTCCTATCCTCCTCAATGAAATGTCATATTCCCAAAGCACTATCATACCTCCCACCAAACTCGAGGAGCAAATCCAAACCCCTGCTCTCATTCCCATTTAACTGCCTATGCCTAGCAGGAGACATACACCCCAACCCAGGACCTAGTACCAGCAGCAATCCATCTCTCCCCATTAGAATCCATACTACCAACCCTAAATACCTCAAGATCTTCACCATCAATACCCAGAGTCTAAGAAACAAATTAGCCCACTTCCACTCTTGGCTATCCCATACCCAACCTGACATAGCAGCTGTCTCTAAGACATTGCTAATACCCAACATTTCAGACTCTGAAATACTACCCCCTGGGTTTCAAGTACTTAGACAAGACGGCCTAAAAAAAGAAGGGTGGAGGAGTAGCCTTAATCTACTCTAGCCTACTCTCCATCACTCCCTACCAAAATCCTATTCCACAATTCAACAACGCTTAACTAGTCATAAGAAATCTCAAACTAAATAAGCAGAAAAGCATTTGTGTTATAGCCCTCTATATCCCCCTGGAAACAACATTAACACACTTGAGGAAATTCTTCTATGGGCCTCATATAATATCAAGCTTGAGACATACATCCTAGGAGATGTGAACATTGACTGGAACAAAATTACTGCCAATAACCCCACCATTTCAATCAATCTATGTAATTTCACTCAACTCACAAATGCTATAACCAGACCTAATAAAAGTAACCCCCCAGGCACCATACTGGACTGGATCCTTGTCTCCCACCCAAATAAAATCTCCCAGACTGGCACCTTACCAGACTCTATTGGTGATCACTTACCAGCCTTCATCCATAGAGCAACCCCCTCCTCTCCTCATCTACATCAATATATCCATACTCTGAATCTCAACAACTTTAACCCTACAACTTTTTCCAATTCTCTCAAACTGATAAATTGGGACACTCTAAAAACTCTACCACTGGACAGTGCTGTCTAATTCTTAAACTCAACCTTCTTAGACACTCTTAACTCCCAAGCCCCTCCAAGAATAAAACGTATAAAAACCAATTCCGCCCCTTGGCTTAGTAAAGATACCAAAGCACTCATGTAACAAAGGGACAATACCTGGAAACTCTACCATCGTAATAGACACCCTGACACCCTTCTTAAATATAAACAACTCTGCAACTTAGCCAAAAAACGTATCATACAAGACAAAAAAGCATACTATATCAAACTCTAGTCTAACCACTCTTCTAACCCCAAACAATTCTGGAAAACCATCAACTCACTTCTCAACCCAGGCACCAAAAACAACCCTTGCCCTGACACTAGTAAATCTGACCCAGAAATAGCTACTCTGTTCAACTCCTTCTTTACTAACTCTATAGCAGAACTCACTAAAACATTCTCAAACAACAACACCTCCCCCCAAATCAAACCCTCTGCCCAACCTTCCACCCCAAACTCACCTCCCATATTCTACCTCAAACCCATCCCCACCTCATATATAAAAAAAAATTCTGTCTAAGCTTAAGCCTTGCTCCAATGCCCCTGACAATATCCCCGCACTCTTCTTAAGAATTGCAGCAGACAGCATCGCCATCCCCATTAGCATACTCTTCAACAGATCCATACAATAATCATATGTCCTGAAACTGTGGTGTGCAGCCTTTATCTTACCCCTCCATAAAGGAGGCAAAAATAATAACATCTCCAACTTCTGACCCATAGCAATTCTCTCCTGTATTTCAAAAATTCTTGAGAAATGCATCCACCTCCAGCTTATGCCATTCATTACACATAACCAACTCCTCACCGCAACACAACATGGGTTCCGTCCTGGCCATAGCACAATAACAACTCTTCTCTCTTTTCTAGACATCGTTAACCATGCCTATGACTCCGGAGAACTTGTATCCACAGTCCTCCTTGACATCTCCAAGGCTTTCGACACAGTCTCCCATACCCACCTTCTTCACCACCTTTCCAATCTTAACCTCTCACAATACACCATTACCTGGTTCAGCAGCTACCTCTCTGACAGATCTTTAGCAGTAAAATGGAAGACTTGTACCTCAGCCTTCCTTCCCACTCCAGCCAAGGTACTCCAGGGATCCATTCTTGGCCCTATGTTCTTCAATATGTTCATTAATGATTTCCATGCAGCCATTCCTAACACTAAGATAGTACAATATGCAGATGACTCAACTTTGGTTTGCTCTGCATCAAACCTCCCTGAGCTCCAAACAAAAACTCAAACTGCCTTCTCAACTACTGAGAACTGGATGCTCCAAAATTACCTCTCTTTGAATGCCAACAAATCAAAGTTCCTTCTATTCTCTCCCTCAAAAATCTATCCACCTAGACAAAACCTCTTTCAAGATTACAAGCCTTGCCAACTCCACTATAGAAGTTGTTCCTTTTACTAAACTTCTTGGAGTTACTATTGACAAACACCTAAAATTTGATACCCATATTCAGCTAAATATAAAGAAAACCCATCAGAAACTTGGCATGCTGTACAGGAACTCCCACTTCCTCTCCCCCTCAATAATACAGACCCTCACCACTACCTTCACTAATGTATGGTGCTCCCCTACTAACCAACCTATCTTCCTCCAACTCTTCTAAACTAGAATCCTGTTACAATAAGATCTCAAAGTTTGCCACCACTTCCAAATGCTCCACTCACCACTGTAAACCTCTCCACCTGCTGCAATGGCTAGAACTCCCAAACTACCTTGACTACCTCCAACTTATCACCACTCACAAGCTTATTTTCAAAGCAACTATATGCCCAGCACTAACAAACATCTTAACATTATATACCCCAAACAGAACTCTAAGATCTACCCACCAAAATCTAATCTCTGTTTATAAACCAAACCATCCCGCTGGTCAGCTTCTCCTAACCTTTTACGTCACCAAAAAATGGAATTCTCTTCCTCCATCTCTAAGAATTTCTGGGAACTCTGAAAACTTCAAAACCCAGCTGCATTCTTACCTCTCCCAAAAATGGAAATGCAGTTGCACTCCACCTACCAAACCTGCTTGATACATAAATACTTTACAACACACATTATTGATTAACCCTATGTACTGCCTTCATGCTAATGCTACCACTATACCACTCTCAGAGGATTTAAACCTCTGTATTAATTTAACTCATGCTAATATTCATGCATAAAGAACTCATCCATGCTAATATTACTTCTATATCATTCTCAGATGATTTAAAACTTTGTATTAATTTAACCTTGTACTACTGTTCTCAACCACTAAACATGTAAATATGCTTTACATCCTTCTCCAAGCTGCTGTTTAAGTTTTGTTTAGTTTTTGCTATTTTGTATGTAAAATTTGCTTAGTTTGTTTCTGTTTCCACTATGTATTGTACTTCATATTATGGAGCTTGTACTATGTATTAGTGGAGCTTTTCTCCCCAGGCCTCCACTGAAAATGGGCTGTTTGAGCCCAGTGGACCTCCCCGGTCATCAAACTGGAAATAAATAAATAAATAAATAAATAAATGTTTGCACCCAGTTTGCAGTCATCAGCAAACTTGGTAAGCCATAGGCCATCTATTTTTGCCTGGACTTTTGAAAAATAGATACCAAACAGTAGGGGGCTAGGACAGATCCTTGTGGAACACCACTGGTAGCAAGTCTGCTATTAGAGGTAGCATCACCAGTTTTGACTGTAGGTGTTCTATTTGTGAGCCAGTTGGCAATCCATCTAGTAATGTAAGCATTAGTCCCCAGCTGGGTGAGTTTCTCAATGATGCCTAAATGAAGGATTGTGTCAAAGGCCTTGGCTTGGTCAAGATAAGCAGTGTGAACTGTTTTGCCTTCATCCAGAGCCTTGATGACATTCTCAGGGACATCCACAAGGTTTACTAGGCAAGATCTGCCCTTAATGGAGCCAAACTGGGTTGGATCAAGAGTTTAAAGGTCACCTATATTCTTGTTGATAAGGTCCATAATTATTCTCACAATGGCCTTGCAGATAAGGCTGTTTAGGCTTATGGGTCTATAGTTCCCAGGGTCAGTTGAGGGACCCCCCCTTTGTGCAAGGGGATTACGGTTGCTGTTTTCCACTCAGCTGGGACAAAGCCAGTGCTTAGACTGAGATTGAATAGCGTGCTTAGCGGTTCTGATAACTCCTGTTTTAGACCATTTAATAAGCAGCTTGGGATGTTGTCCTGTCCCATAGTGATGATCTTAGATTCACAGGCAAACAGACTATATATCTTGATCCATAAGGGAACAAAGGTATAACATGGCTAGGCTATGACTGGTGGTGACAGGGGGATGAAGTTTTCACCAAACCTGTCTGCTAGCAGGTTGGCAATGTCCTCAAGTTCAGTATAAGTGGTACCGCCCACAGCTAGTTCAGTACAAAGATGGACCTTCCCTTTTAGATTTTGTACATAGCTAAAGAATGCTTTGTGATTTTCTTTAGCTAGGGATGCTAATTTAGCTTCATAATTAGCTTTAGAGGACTTTACAAGATGTCTAATCTGCTTGTTTATGCTCTGAAGGGAGTTCTTCCTTTGCTGGGACAATTTCCTCTTGTTTTTGATAGCAGTTTCCTTCTTTTACTGTATAACTGATTTATGCTGCATGTCCACCAGGGTGGTTTATACTTTTGTGAGGATCTTGATTTGATCCCTTCCAGTACGGCTGAGTCTATACGTTTATATAGGTGTTGATACAGGGCATTTTTGTACACCTCAGTATAGGGGTCAGTGCTGTCAGTGTTGGAAGGGGGTGTGAAACTACTGATGCCATCACTCAGTAGGCTATAGTTTGCTTTGGAGAATTTTTTTAACCTTTTTGCTCCTGATGGTGGGTCAGGTATCATCGTTACTTTGAACGAGACTGGTTTATGATTAGACTTTACCAGGGCGGGTCCTACACATGGGGTGGTGCAGCAATTGCCCATGTTGGTGAGCACTATGTCAAGGATGTTAGAGGCCCTTGTGGGGGTGCCGAATATCTTCTTGTTTGTGTTAACAAAGTCCAGGAACTTTTGGATGAGCTTATTTATGCTCATATGTATTACCCAATCAATGGAAGGATAGTTAATGTCACCCATGAACAAGGTAATTGGCTATACTGAGAGTGCCTCAAGTAAGTCCAGGTAGGCTGTGTGGTTTTCATGGTTCATGGTGGGGTACCTATAGCTAACAATGGTGTTGAGGGGGGGGTCTCTCCCACAGTTAGCTGGACTTGGAGTAACTCTAGGGTGTCATATTGTTAAACTCATATAGAGGTGTATTTGTCTTTAATGAAGATGGATATTCCTCCTCCCTTGTTTTTTTTTTCATGTTCGTTTTGTGGTCTGAATGTGTGGAAGGCATTATAGCCCTACATGGCTGGGGTACTCTCTGAAGCCTTGAATCATGTCTCTGTGATTGCGCAGACATCAGCATCTTCCAGGTTGAAAACTGTTTCACGTGAGTGCAGTTTCTGATTTAGACTCCTAGCATTAAGCAGCATAACCCTGAGTTTTTTTCTGTAGGATATTTTTACGTCAGGAATTTTGCTCTTATGACATTGCCTAAAAAGGCAGTATGGGAGAGACAAGTACATTTGCCAGCAACCTAAAGCCTAGAGGCTACAGGTGAAGACCACCTTTGGCAAAGCAGCATGGTCTGTTGACCATATCATTCCAGGCTGTTGGATACTGGATTGACACAAGATGCTAAACCAATTGTTGAAGTCAGTCATGTTTTCTTTGTATTGTAGCATCATCCAGGGTCAGGGAAGAAAGCTACTTAGGGCTAGGGCCATACCTGCCTGGGACACATAGTCTGAGAGTTCAGTCATGTCTCTCTTCATATAGACCAGTGAGGTAAGTCTCAAGTCATTCACTCCAATATGGACTATGACAGAGTCATAACAGTTAACAGATTTGTTTGCATGCATGATTTGGCAGATGCTGGCACCAGACATGCAGCTGACCGTGACCTTCTCTTTGTCCAGCCTAGTGAGGGGGACATTTGTGTGTCTCACTATGGAGTCGCCTATGACCAAGAGATTGGTTTAGATATATTTTGACTTAGGAGCTTATTGGGTGAGACACTGATTCATATGTTATTTTGTGTAGTGGGTGCTGTTGGGACCATATTATATGCAGAAAGTTTGCGCTTATGAGGTCTTTACTCTTTTGGTATATTTCTAGTGAGTACTTTCGTGTATGTGGGTTTATCTGTTGTGTACTTGGTATGTATGGGAGGTGGAGTGTGGGGGCTGACAAACTGCTTGGTAATTGGTTTGTTATGTGATAGTGAGAGAGCATTGATTCCAGATTCATAGTATAGGTACATCTCTCATATATAGTATTTGTATATTTTAGGAGTAGTAGATTGTCTGTATACATGTGGCAATTGCTACATTGCCTCAAGATGCCCATTTCAATCAGACTGGCTGAAGAAATGGTGAGAAACTGACCTTCCTTTATATCAGGTGTATTCTGTAATACGTTGTGGAGGATGGACTAGATGGATTAGGTTTTGCTGTAGAACTAGAAAAATCAGCTAATCTGTGGAAGGTTTAGGGATAGAAACCTGCGCTGGTGCCTCAAAAAGCACAGCTGTGTTGCTCTCTGGGCAGCAGTGTGGAACTGCGTTGCACGCCAAGAAGCAGAGAAGCTTAGGAGGGGTCCCTAGCAGTTATCTAGGGAAAATTTGACTTTTTAAGCATTTGTGTCTATACACTACAGTGCTAACCCCAGTTGCACAGTGCGCAGCTAAGCCCAAATGCTATATTTAAATATCAGCTGAGTAAAACAGTTTTCAAATAATCCAACCAGTAGGAAAGCCCAAGACTTAGCCTTGTTCCAACAATCCCCAAGTCCTTGAGAACACTCTTCTTAAGGAGACAGTACACATGATTAAGAACATGAACTGTTAATGACTTGCTTCCTGTAGTCCAGAGTTTGAGTCCCTTAGTCTCCCATTGCCTATGGTATGACTCTCAGTAAGTCAATTAACCAGGCAAGTGCTCTGCACAAGTGAAACATTTGACTAGGCTCCTCAGTGGCCTCCTGGACTGCCAGCTTAGTAACTACCTACCAAAAGAATGAAAGAATGAACACACACACACACACACACACACACACACACACACACACACACACACACACACACACACACACACACACACACACACACACACCTGCACTGCAGCATAATTCAAAGATGTTCCCTACTTGCTTTTCTATTTTGCTATACCTCAGGAAGAAGATAGATGAGACCAGACAGACCTTTTCTTTCTGCCTTTCTTTCTTAAATTTTGAAACCATTTCACGAGAAAACAATATTGTAAAATGTCCTCCCATGCTGGTTAGTGAAATTTAATTTAAGATAGGATAGACATAATCCACACTGTGATGTGGGATGAGGTAAATTGAACATGGAATAAGTCTGAAATTAGAGGAATATAATAATATTAGATTGTATTAAAATATATCAAAATATAGTATGTTTTGCACTTAACACACACACACACACACACACACACACACACACACACACACACACACACACACACACACACACACACACAAACACAAACACACACTGTCATGCTAAAGGTTTCACATGTATAACCTCAAAGACATTAATATTAGAGATATGAGAGAAATCTGTATATACCATGCAGTGGGAACACCTAGTAACTGTAAATAATGGGAACAAGGTATAAAATAAGAGGCTTTAAATTAAGGAGCATGATATCTAGCTTTTGTTTTGTCCAAATATGATGAAATATGTTGTCCATATAACTACTGAATAATAACATAATGTGAAAGATGGTGGAAAGCAGGCTGGAACTTTGTAAAGAAAATGTAGTTTTCTTTGTCCTGGGAAGAGTATTTTACCATGGAACATGACTGAAGCAGTTAACAGCCTTAAGTATGAAGGGAAGATTGTGTTTAACTCAGATACTAATGGAAGAAAACTGTGCACTCTATTTTTTGTTATTCTGCTTCCGTGAGAGCAATAAAACCGTCATTAAAAAAAGACAGTGTTTCCCATCATTATTGAGCAAAGTTAATAAATCCAGAACTACAAGGCCTGTACTTCTAGCCTTAATTATTATAATCATTATCCTCAGTAACTGCAGCAACATAGAACATTATGCACAATCATGGAAAAAAAAAAGTATTTTCTAACTATCTAGCTTAAGATGGAAACTTACTGACCAAGATACTGATGTCATGCCACTGGTGCAGAATCAAATCTGGATTGTACCAGAAAATGTCTTTTTATACTCAAAATCTCACACTGGCACCTCCCAATCTGCTTTACTTTTAAAACTATACAAAATTATTGAGATTTTGCCGCGTGTGCTTAATAAATGTATGCATAATATCCAGATGTTGTCTCCTACAGCTATAACAAAGGATGTTTTTAGAGGAGTATTTCTGCCCCTAAGCAAGTTATATAAAGATCTGTATGGTACACATTAGTTTAGACAGTTGTAGCAATATTCTGGCTTCTGTTAGCTATGTTTTGTCTGAAAGATATTCAGGAAAATAAAACGAATTATTTGAGAACAAAGAATATGCCCGGTTACATCTTCATAGGTTCATTGGCTCATACAGGAGATTACTAGGCTAACAGCTTAAGAACCCTTACAAGCCTAACCAATATAACCTGATTTTACCTAATATATAGCCCCTATGGGCAAGAGGATGGCATGGTTTTGTGCCTGTGCCTTAAGTATCTTACAAATTAACCCTATCCATAAGGGACATCTGCACTACCCCAGGTGTGAATTTGCAATTCTCCATCCATTCAGCAAAATCGTACTTGAAGAGGTATAGGGAAGGGGTCTTCTTAATGTGAGTAGGAAGCCTGTTCCAAAGAAGGGGCAATCTCTGAGACACATATTTGTCTCTCCAGCATGTCTTGTTTCAGTCACTGACTAAGTTTAGATCCCTAGAATGGGTGACTCTCATGTTGTTTGACTTGCAGATATGCAACAGTTCCATCAGGGCTGGATTTGTGAGTGCCTTGTAGGTCAGGCATAAGTCATCCCTTAATAATCAGTAGGAGAGAGAGTAAAAGGATAAGGCTTTTAGTCTTTCCACATAGGACATATTGTTTACACCCTGTAATTTCCTTGTGAAGAACCTCTGAGGTCACTCCAGCTGCTTTAAGTGCCTAGTCAAATATATGCCAAATGGTGCATTGTACTCAATTATTGGACTAATGAGGACTGAGTACAGCGGCTCTATAATTTCCTTGTATCTGGATACCACCTTTGCTTATAAGTTGTGCCACATAAAAGGACTTCCTCACTACTTTGGACACATCACTGTCAAAGTTCAGGCTACTATCTGTCTGTATACACAGATATGTAAACCACCAATGACCAGCAAAAAACGATAGTGAACACGCAGTAATGAAGAAATAATGATTATTTATTTATAATTCCTTCAAATCCAGACCGGTTTCAGCTATTCAGCCTTTATCAATGAATACAATAAAGTTTTTTTTGAATGAAATGAAGCAGCCTGCATTTATACTAGTCTCTGATTACCTGGAAGCAATATTACAGCACCACCCAGTGGCTGGAGTAACAAAGTGCATGTTCCATTCTTGATTAAAGCATATGACCAGCGACATAAAAATGCCAGAGGTGTAGATATTAAGTCATATTTTTAAAGATAAAAATCAAAGCTCTGGAAGTAAGCCATTATATGACATACATATTACAAGGTAATAGACCAATACCATAGTCACTATTTGTGAATGCATATCATAGTGTAAAAAAGCAGAAAATATATACCACTAGTATATATATATATATTTTGAAGGGTGATAACCACAAGTTCAAAAGAACTGAATAATAATGAACCAAGTACTGATCATATAATATATTACAAAATAAGGCAAAAAGAGTATAGTGGCCTCATTCTCAGCTATATTATAGATTATAATAAATTGAAATAATATGCTTGTAGATAATACAATGGTTGTCAGTGTGCATGAGGCAATGCTACATTGCCTCAGTATGCTCATGCCCACCAAGCTGGATGCAGGGATAGCAAGAAAGTGCCCATCCGTGGTTGTAGGTTCTAATGTGTTCTTGAAAGGATTGGCAGGAAGGGTGTTCATTTGTAACAGGATGAAGGAAGAGTAGTTACTCAGTGTAATCTGCAGCTAACCTAACCAGCGATGCTGCCCAGGGCAAAACCAGATGCTTTCTGAGCAGCAATGCTCTTGGGTGCTATAACAAGGTAAAGTAGACCTAAATAGTCCTCTGGGTCAAGTGATGTCCAAACTCCAGGAATAAAAGCTGCCTCTAAAATATATGTATCTGCAGTTTCCCCTACAGATGGCAGGCCTGCAGCGACTGTCTCTTGTTTTTGAAGGTAAACTTGAGGCACAGATATGAAATTACCTTTAACCAGGCTGAACTAAGATTTGTCTTAGCAGTGACTATGTTTCATCCACATGACAGAATGTTTTGTTATTTCAAAGAACCTTAACACAAAGTAGAACTGTACTGTAAAACAAACAAAAAACAAAAAAAAAAAAAACACTACAAATATCAGTATTCTGCAGATATCTGGGTAGAATTTATTTACTTTCATATTTCATTAATAACAATGTAGTGACTCATGGCTTTAGTAAAATGTGCCACTACATAGGTTCATAGGTTCATAGGTAGGTACTAGGCTATCTGCCCGAAGGCATTTATAAGCCTTGCCAGAATGTGTTAGCTTTCGCCGCCCCCTTAGATTAGTTCCCTCTGCCTCTGTCCAGCAGAGCCACTGAAGTGATCTCCGAGGTAAACTTTGTTTCCCATCCACTCGTCAAGATTTCTTTTGAAGAGTGTTAGCGAGGAGCTCTGCCTAATGTACACTGGGATCTTGTTCCAAAGCATGGGAAGTCTCTGGGACAGGAATCTATCCCTCCAGCACGTCCTATTTATTGTTGTGGTGAGGTTTAGATCCCTAGAGCGTGTGGCTCACGGGGATAAGGTTTTCATTAGGTGGAGCATGTCCATCAATTTTGGGTTGGACATGGCCTTGTATGTCAGGCAAAGATCACCTCTGAGTAGGCGGTATGCAACCGAGTACAGCTGTAATTTCTTCAGTCGAGCTGCATAGGGCATCTGTTTGAGGCCAGTGATCCTCTTGGTGAGGTACTTCTGTGGTCTTTCCAGCTGTTGTAGGTGTCTTGTAAGGTACATCCCAAATGGGGCGTTGTACTCTATGATGGGTCTGATGAGTGATGAGTAGAGGGGCACAATGACCTCTTTTGATCTGGATGCGAACCCTTTTGTGATTAGGTGGGCCACGTAGAAGGATTTTCTAACCACTAAGGCAATGTGATTATCAATAGTGAGATTACTATCCATTGGGTCCCCAGATCCCTTATTACGTATTCCGTATTTAGGGGACTACCACCTATGTGGTAGTTTGTGGGTACTTTGTTTTTTTCCAAAGGGGATGACTATGCACTTTTTGGCATTTAGCTTGAGGCCATGATTTTGACACCAGGTACTATCTCAGTGAGACCTTTTTGGAGGATGTCTGTGTCAGCCGGAGAGTCAATTATAGCCTCTAGTTTGCAGTTGTCTGCAAACTTGGTCAGCCATAGTCCTCCTGTGCTTGCCTGTACCTCTCAAAAGTATATGCCAAACAGCAGGGTCCTAGGACTGAGCTCTGGGGAACTCCACTTTTAACTGATTTAGAGTCGGACCTAGCTCTCGCAACTCTCACCATGTGGGTTCTGTCCATGAGCCAACTAGCAACCCATCTTGTAACATAGGGGTTTATGTTCAGGTTGGTGAGCTTGTCTATAATACCAGAATGGGGAATGGTGTCAAAGGCCTTTGCGAGGTCTAGGTAGGCTGTGAGTACCACCTTTCCCTCCTTTATAGCCTTGGTAACTGTCTCAAAGAAGTCCACCTGGTTTAGGAGGCATGATCTGCCCTTAACAAAGCTGAACTGGGTAGGGTCTGGTGTTTGGAGGTTCCCAATGTCTCTGTTAATGAGTTCCATGATGATGCGCTCCATAGTCTTGCAGAACAAGCTAGTCAGGCTTATAGGGTGATAGTTCCCAGGGTCTGTTGTGGCTCCACCTTTGTGGAGCGGAATAACCACTGCTGTGTGCCACTCTATGGATACGTAGCCTGTGGAGAGGCTGAGTTTGAACAGTGTGTTTAGGTGAGGGGTTAGTTTGTCTTTGAGCTTGTGTAGGATGCAGCCTGGGACACCGTCCGGTCCCATTGATGCTGTGTTTTTGGCTTTGGAGAGGGCTGTTTTAACCTGAATGTCTGTGATTTCAGGGACTCTACATTCTTCTGGTATGGTTATGGGCCCTCTTGGGGGTGAGAGGGGGGTGAAGTTTGCGATGAACCTGTCTGCCAGGATGTTGGCAATATCGGTCAGTTCAGTGTATTTTGTGCCATTCTGCACTAACTCCAAGCAGATCTGAGCATTGCCACTTAGATTCTTGACATAGCTAAAGAATGCCTTGTGCTTATCTTTGGAGTCCTTGGCAATTTTTCTTTCAAAACTCACCTTGGATGATTTTATGAGGGATCGTAGTTTCTTGCTGATACTGATCAGGGATGTCTTCCCTTCTTGAGATTTTACTCTTTTCTGTACTAGTTTCCTCCTTCTATTGTATAGCTTGTTTATGGCAGGAGTCCACCAGACTGGTTTCCTTTTCTTGGAGGAGTGAGTCTTGGTTTTGCTTGGGATGGCATGATCCATGCATTCTTGTAGGTGGCCATAGAATTCATTAGTAAAAGGATTTTGCAGCTTGGGCAGCATTATCCTTCAGCATGGGGGCTTTGAAACTTTCCACCTCGGTCTTAAGTAACGTGAAGTTTGCTTTTGAAAAGTTTTTCACTGTGATTTTCTTGTCCGGGGGTCGGGGTGGAATGTGGATATCCAAAGTGATTTGTTTATGGTCAGATCTAACCAGCGAGGGGTTGACCTCCGGTGTGGAACACCGGTCACCCATGTTGGTGATGACCAGGTCTAATATGTTGTCACCTCTGGTGGGAGTGTTGACCAGTTGAACCAGGGCATTTGAGTTTATAAATTCTAGGAAATGTTGGGCAAGGGAGTTAGTACTTGAGTAGTTCTCCCAGTTAATGTTTGGGTAATTGAAATCACCCAATATTAGGGTGTTTGGTAGGACCTTTATGTTTCCCAGTGTTTCCAGAAATGCAGAATGGGGGTCCTGGGACATGGTGGGTGATCTGTAGCAAATTACAATTTGAATTGCAGCTTTGCAATATTGGTACCCCCACATATGGCTGGTGAGCATCAGTGTATCTCACAATGGAGTCTCCTATGACCAGAATATTGGCTAGGGGAGTGTTTCACATTATGGGCTTGGTAGCTGAGACATAATAAGATGTGGCTTTGTGTTGTTATGAGAATTGCCTTGCATGTGTACATGCAGAGTTTCTGAGGACTGTGCCTGAGAGGCCTTTGAGGTTTGGGTAAGTTGGATGTGAGAACCTCTGCATATGTAGTCCTTTGTGGGTGCGGTGAGTGATGTGTGTGAGTCACTGACAATCTATTTGGTGGTTTTTCTGTCTGTATGTGAGAATCTAGCCTCCAGTGTCAATGTGCAACTATAGCTCTCACATACTGCATTTGTCTGTTTGAGAATGAAATGGTTGTCGGTGTACATGAGGCAATGCTACATTGCCTCAGTATGCTCATGCCCACCAAGCTGGATGCAGGGATAGCAAGAAAGTGCCCATCCATGGTTGCAGGTTCTAATGTGTTCTTGAAAGGATTGGCAGGAAGGGTGTTAATTTGTAACAGGATGAAGGAAGAGTACTTACTCGGTGTAATCTGCAGCTAACCTAACCAGCGATGCTGCCCAGGGCAAAACCAGATGCTTTCTGAGCAGCAATGCTCTTGGGTGCTATGATAAGGTAAAGTAGACCTAAATAGTCCTCTGGGTCAAGTGATGTCCAAACTCCAGGAATAAAAGCTTCCTCTAAAACATATGTATCTGCAGTTTCCCCTACAGATGGCAGGTCTGCAGTGACTGTCGCTTGTTTTTGAAGTTAAACTTGAGGCACAGATATGAAATTACCTTTAACCAGGCTGAACTAAGATTTGTCTTAGCAGTGACTATGTTTCATCCACATGACAGAATGTTTTGTTATTTCAAAGAACCTTGACACAAAGTAGAACTGTACTGTAAAACAACAAAAAAACAAAAACAAAAAAAAAACCCCACTACAAATATCAGTATTCTGCAGATATCTGAGTAGAATTTATTTATATTTCACTAATCACAATGTAGTGACTCATGGCCTTAGTAAAATGTGCCACTACATAGGTTCATAGGTTCATTGGTAGGTACTAGGCTATCTGCCCGAAGGCATTTATAAGCCTAGCCAGAATGTGTTGGCTTTCGCCGCCCGCTTAGATTAGTTTCCTGTGCCTCTGTCCAGCAGAGCCACTGAAGTGATCCCCGAGGTAAACTTTCTGTTTCCCATCCACTCGTCAAGATTTCTTTTGAAGAGTGTTAGCGAGGAGCTCTGCCTAATGTACATTGGGATCTTGTTCCAAAGCATGGGAAGTCTCTGGGACAGGAATATATCCCTCCAGCACATCCTATTTATTGTTGTGGTGAGGTTCAGATCCCTAGAGCATGTGGCACGCGGGGATAAGGTTTTCATTAGGTGGAGCATGCCCATCAATTCTGGGTTGGACATGGCCTTGTATGTCAGGCAGAGATCACCTCTGAGTAGGCGGTATGCAACCGAGTACAGTGTAATTTCTTCAGTCGAGCTGCATAGGGCATCTGTTTGAGGCCAGTGATCCTCTTGGTGAGGTACTTCTGTGGTCTTTCCAGCTGTTGTAGGTGTCTTGTAAGGTGCATCCCAAATGGGGCGTTGTACGCTATGATGGGTCTGATGAGTGATGAGTAGAGGGACACAATGACCTCTTTTGATCTGGATGCGAACCCTTTTGTGATTAGGTGGGCCACGTAGAAGGATTTTCTAACCACTAAGGCAATGTGATTATCAATAGTGAGATTACTATCTACTTGGGTCCCCAGATCCCTTATTACGTATTACGTATTTAGGGGACTATCACCTATGTGGTAGTTTGTGGGTACTTTGTTTTTTCCAAAGGGGATGACTATGCACTTTTTGGCATTTAGCTTGAGGCCATGATTTTGACACCAGGTATCCATCTCAGTGAGACCTTTTTAGAGGATGTCTGTGTCAGCCGTAAAGTCAGTTATAGCCCCTAGTTTGCAGTTGTCTGCAAACTTGGTCAGCCATAGTCCTCCTGTGCTTGTCTGTACCTCTGAGAAGTATATGCCGAACAGGAGGGGTCCTATGACTGAGCCCTGGGGAACTCCACTTTTAACTGATTTAGAGTCGGACCTAGCTCCTGCAACTCTCACCATGTGGTTTCTGTCCGTGAGCCAGCTGGCAACCCATCTTGTGATGTAGGGGTTTATGTTCAGGTTGGTGAGCTTGTCTATAATACCAGAATGGGGAATGGTGTTGAAGGCCTTTGCAAGATCTAGGTAGGCTGTGTGTACCACCTTTCCCTCATCTATAGCCTTGGTAACTGTCTCAAAGAAGTCCACCAGGTTTAGGAGGCATGATCTGCCCTTAACAAAGCTGAACTGGGTAGGGTCCAGTGTTTGGAGATTCCCAATGTCTCTGTTAATGAGTTCCATGATGATGCGCTCTATAGTCTTGCAGACCAAGCTAGTCAGGCTTATAGGGTGATAGTTCTCAGGGTCTGTTGTGGCTCCACCTTTGTGGAGCGGAATAACCACTGCTGTGCGCCACTCTATGGGTATGTCACCTGTGGAGAGGCTGAGTTTGAACAGTGTGTTTAGGTGAGGGGTTAGTTCATTTTTGAACTCGTGTAGGACACAGCCTGGGACACCATCCAGTCCCATTGATGCTGTGTTTTGGGCTTTGGAGAGGGCTGTTTTAACCTGAGTGTCTGTAATTTCAGGGACTCTACATTCTTCTGGTATGGTTATGGGCCCTCTTGGGGGTGAGAGGGGGGTGAAGTTTGTGCTGAACCTGTCTGCCAGGATGTTGGCGATATCGGTCAGTTCAGTGTATTTTGTGTCATTCTGCACTAACTCCAAGCAGATCTGAGCATTGCCACTTAGATTCTTGACATAGCTAAAGAATGCCTTGTGGTTATCTTTGGAGTCCTTGGCAATTTTTCTTTCAAAACTCACCTTGGATGATTTTATGAGGGATTATAGTTTCTTGCTGATACCAATCAGGGATGTCTTCCCTTCTTGGGATTTTGCTCTTTTCTGTACTAGTTTCCTCCTTCTATTGTATAGCTTGTTTATGGCAGGAGTCCACCAGACTGGTTTCCTTTTCTTGGAGGAGCGAGTCTTGGTTTGCTTGGGATGGCATGATCCATGCATTCTTGTAGGTGGCCATAGAATGCATTAGTAAAAGGATTTTGCAGCTTGGACAGCATTATCCTTTACCATGGGGGCTTTGAAACTTTCCACCTCGGTCTTAATTAACATGAAGTTTGCTTTTGAAAAGTTTTTTACAGTAGTTTTCTTGTCTGGGGGTGGGGGTGGAATGTGGTTATCCAAAGTGATTTGTTTATGGTCAGATCTAACCAGCGAGGGGTTGACCTCCGGTGTGGAACACCGGTCGCCCATGTTGGTGATGACCAGGTCCAATATGTTGTCACCTCTGGTGGGAGTGTTGACCAGTTCAACCAGGGCATTTGAGTTTATAAATTCTTGGAAATGTTGGGCAAGGGAGTTAGTGCTTGAGTACTTCTCCCAGTTAATGTTTGGTTAATTGAAATCACCCAATATTAGGGTGTTTGGTAGGACCTTTATGTTTCCCAGTGTTTCCAGAAATGCGGAATGGGGGTCCTAGGACATGGTGGGTGATCTATAGCAAATTACAGTTTGAATTGCAGCTTTGCCCATTGTTAGTTGTACGTGGAAGATCTCTGAAGCATCGTGCTGTGGGGGAGGTGTGGGTATCCTTGATGAATATGGATACGCCCCTTCCTTTTGTATTTCGGTTTGGGTTCTGTGGCCAAAATGTATGGTATGAGTTGTAGCCTGGTAGTGCTGGGATGCTCTCTGGAGTCTTAAACCAGCTTTCTGTTACTGCACATATATCATTTTTTTTCCATACTGAGAAGTGCCTCGAGTGCGTGAATTTTGAGGTTTAGACTTCTGGCATTGAGTATCATTACCCTCATTTTTTTGTTACTTGTGCTATTTATGGCGGTGGGTTTGTCTTTTAAGCCTTGCCTAAAAAAGGCACTATGGGGGTGGCAAGAGCCTTGGCCAGTATTTGAAAGCCTAAGGGTGACAGGTGCAAGCTGTCTCTAGTGAAGCAGAGTGGCTTGTTGAGCATGTCATTCCAGACAGACAGACACTGGATCCCCTTTGAATGACACCAGAAACTTAGCCAATTGTTGAAATTGAGAATTTTTTTTATACCGTGGTATCATTCTTGGTGAGGGCAGGATGCTACTCAGAGTCAGGGTCATACCGGCCTGGACTATGTGATCAGAGAGCTCTTTCATGTCTCTTTTCATGTAGTCCAGAGAGGTACGGCTCAGGTCATTCACACCAACATGGACAATGACAGAGTCATATTTGTACTTGTTCAGTAGTGACCTGAATGCTTGTGTTATGTGGTGGATCCTGTCGCCCGACAGGCAGCTAACAGTAACCTTCTCCTTATTCAGGCTAGTGAGTGGGATGTCAGTGTGCCTGATTATAGAGTCACCTATTACCAGTATTTTGTGATTAGGTGGGCCACGTAGAAGGATTTTCTAACCACTAAGGCAATGTGATTATCAATAGTGAGATTACTATCTACTTGGGTCGCCAGATCCCTTATTACGTATTCCGTATTTAGGGGACTACCACCTATGTGGTAGTTTGTGGGTACTTTGTTTTTTCCAAAGGGGATGACTATGCACTTTTTGGCATTTAGCTTGAGGCCATGATTTTGACACCAGGTATCCATCTCAGTGAGACCTTTTTGGAGGATGTCTGTGTCAGCCGTAAAGTCAATTATAGCCCCTAGTTTGCAGTTGTCTCATACTTGGTCAGCCATAGTCCTCCTGTGCTTGTCTGTACCTCTCAGAAGTATATGCTGAACAGGAGGGGTCCTAGTACTGAGTCCTGGGGAACTCCACTTTCAACTGATTTAGAGTTGGACCTAGCTCCTGCAACTCTCACCATGTGGGTTCTGTCCGTGAGCCAGCTGGCAACCCATCTTGTGACATAGGGGTTTATGTTCAGGTTGGTGAGCTTGTCTATAATACCAGAATGGGGAATGGTGTCAAAGTCTTTGCGAGGTCTAGGTAGGCTGTGTGTACCACCTTTCCCTCTTCTATGGCCTTGGTAACTGTCTCAAAGAAGTCCACCAGGTTTAGGAGGCATGATCTGCCCTTAAGAAAGCTGAACTGGGTAGGGTCTAGTGTTTGGAGGTCCCCAATGTCTCTGTTAATGAGTTCCATGATGATGTGCTCTATAGTCTTGCAGAACAAGCTAGTCAGGCTTATAGGGCGATAGTTCCCAGGGTCTTTTGTGGCTCCACCTTTGTGGAGCGGAATAACCACTGCTGTGCGCCACTCTATGGGTACGTAGCCTGTGGAGAGGCTGAGTTTGAACAGTGTGTTTAGGTGAGGGGTTAGTTCGTCTTTGAGCTTGTGTAGGATACAGTCTGGGTCACCATCCGGTCCCATTGATGCTGTGTTTTTGGCTTTGGAGAGGGCTGTTTTAACCTGAGTGTCTGTGATTTCAGGGACTCTACATTCTTCTGGTATGGTTATGGACCCTCTTGGGGGTGAGAGGGGGGTGAAGTTTGCGCTGAACCTGTCTGCCAGTATGTTGGCGATATCGGTCAGTTCAGTGTATTTTGTGCCATTCTGCACTAACTCCAAGCAGATCTGAGCATTGCCACTTAGATTCTTGACATAGCTAAAGAATGCCTTGTGGTTATCTTTGGAGTCCTTGGCAATTTTTCTTTCAAAACTCACCTTGGATGATTTTATGAGGGATCGTAGTTTCTTGCTGATACTGATCAGGGATGTCTTCCCTTCTTGGGATTTTACACTTTTCTGTACTAGTTTCCTCCTTCTATTGTATAGCTTGCTTATGGCAGGAGTCCACCAGACTGGTTTCCTTTTCTTGGATGAGTGAGTCTTGGTTTTGCTTGGGATGGCATGATCCATGCATTCTTGTAGGTGGCCATAGAATTCATTAGTAAAAGGATTTTGCAGCTTGGGCATCATTATCCTTCAGCATGGGGGCTTTGAAACTTTCCACCTTGGTCTTAAGTAACGTGAAGTTTGCTTTTGAAAAGTTTTTCACGGTGGGTTTCTTGACCAGGGTGGGGGTGGAATGTGGATATCCAAAGTGATTTGTTTATGGTCATATCTAACCAGCGAGGGGTTGGCCTCTTGTGAGGAACACTGGTTGCCCATGTTGGTGATGACCAGGTCCAATATGTTGTCACCTCTGGTGGGATTGTTGACCAGTTGAACCAGGGCATTTGAGTTTATAACTTCTAGGAAATGTTGGGCAAGGGAGTTAGTACTTGAATAGTTCTCCCAGTTAATGTTTGGGTAATTGAAATCACCCAATATTAGGGTGTTTGGTAGGACCTTTATGTTTCCCAGTGTTTCCAGAAATGTGGAATGGGGGTCCTGGGACAATGGTGGGTGATCTGTAGCAAATTAAAATTTGAATTGCAGCTTTGCCCATTGTTAGTTGCACGTGGAAGATCTCTGAAGCATCGTGCTGTGGGGGAGGTGTGGGTATCCTTGATGAATATGGATACGCCCCGAAATGGCCGAAATGTATGGTATGAGTTGTAGCCAGGTAGTGCTGGGGTGCTCTCTGGAGTCTTAAACCAGGTTTCTGTTACTGCACATATATATTGATTTACTCCATACTGAGGAGTGCCTTGAGTGCGTGAATTTTGAGGTTCAGACTTCTGGCATTGAGTAGCGTTACCCTCAGTTTTTTGTTACTTGTGCTATTTACGGCGGTGGGTTTGTCTTTTGAGCCTTGCCTAAAAAAGGCACTATGGGGCTGGCAAGAGCCTTGGCCAGTATTCGAAAGCCTAAGGGTGACAGGTTTAAGCCGTCTCTAGTGAAGCAGTGTGGCTTGTCGAGCATCTCATCCCAGGCAGACAGACACTGGATCCCCTTTGAATGACACCAGAAACTTAGCCAATTGTTGAAATTGAGAATTCTTTCTTTATACCGTGGTATCATTCTTGGTGAGGGCAGGATGCTACTCAGGGTCAGGGTCATACCGGCCTGGGCTATGTGATCAGAGCTCTTCCATGTCTCTTTTCATGTAGTTCGGAGAGGTATGGCTCAGGTGATTCACACCAACATGGACAATGACAGAGTCATATTTGTACTTGTTCAGCAGTGACCTGAATGCTTGTGTTATGTGGTGGATCCTGGCGCCCGACAGACAGCTAACAGTAACCTTCTCCTTATTCAGCCTAGTGAGTGGGACGTCAGTGTGCCTGACTATAGAGTCACCTATTATTAGTATGTGGAGTATGTTATTTTGCCTTAAGGGCTGTGATTGCATGGCAAACTTGTTTTGTAAAATATGTGTTTCATGGTTTGTGTTGGGGGTTGGAGGTTGTGTGGATGTTTGCTTTGGATATCTCTGTTGGTTTTGCAGATTTTTATTTAGAGCCTCCGAGTATGTTTTCATGTATTTATGTGTGTTTTTTTCCAGTGCTGCTTTAATGGGTTTATGTGAGACTGGTGGTGTGATGCAAGTATTTCCCTTCTCCTCTTGACTGTCTGGAAAAGATTATGTATAATGGTTCACTGGTCAATATAGTGCGCATACATTCAATGGCAAATGGAGTGTTTTCCAACTATAAATCTATTGTTTGCCATTATAGTATTACTGAGATATGTATTATGTCTTACATCAAGAAATGATTTTTACAGAAAAGGTGTACATACCTCTGCATATATTGATAAGGGTTGCAGTAGGTTTCATCAGTTTCAACTCATGTTTTCCAATCAGCTTTGTAGTTTCTGGAGTTAAGTTCACAACCAGCATTACAAAATCAGATTGCTGGAGTAAATCTTCCATCTTTTCACAGTATTTTGCTCCAACTGCATTTTCATCTTCCTTGCTTCTAAAAGAGAAACCACTTAAACAGTTATTAATGCAAAGAACAACACAGCACTGGGGCAGCATTACAACACACTGTGACTTGAATGACCAGCATTAGAGGCACCTATAGAAATGTTTGCTTGCTAACCTGGAGGAGGACCTGAAGGATAGAAGAATGTTGATGGTAAAGACTGAGGAATAGCCCTAAAAAATAGCAAAACCTTGACATTTAGAGCACAAAATTTCATTTTTTTAGTGTGTGATTTCAATTTCTTTAGGTTGTGTTCTGAAAGTCTACTAAAGAAAGAGCACTTCAAAAGCAAATGATCCCCTCTCCAGAGAGTTGAATTGAACCATCTCACAGAATCCTTTTTTTTTCAAACCACAATGACAGAGCTCACAAATCATTTTGTGTTTTTACAGAAGTGATATTTTATCACAATTATCAAGCATCATTGCCATCATAATAAACCAAAAAATATGTGCTGAGCTGAAGACAGGCCTTTAAAGGTGAATTCTATCTAAATTTTTTATCACCAACAGCTTTTCACTCCATGTAATTCACCCAGAGTTGCCATATATAAAGAATGCATTGTTTAACCTTCTTTTTTTCTTTATATCTGTACCCATGTTTGTAATTTGTAGAGCATTTTGAATGTATGTGAAATTGGGCACTATTACATTTTTGTATTTGTTGCAACATCTGCTATCACACAAGAATAAGTGAAGGGGATAGAAAATTACTTGTGACATTTTCAGCATTGACAATACTATATTAATATTTAAATTATAATAGAGTCAGCAGTAAGTAATGCATGGAAGCAGTATTATATTTTCAAGTGTCGCTGTTACTCATGAAGATTACTAAAACCCCTAAGTGATAAGCCATCCTATACCTTACCCTAAGGCAGAAGTTTAACAACAGTAAGTGATTCATGAGAGCATGCCAGTGGAACATTATATGACTGAAGACATTTATCTTTTTTAATAGTGTGCTGCTAATAAAATTCAGTGGATATCATGGCAGGAATTACAATGGCCATCTTCAAAGATATTCAAACCCAGCCACTGGGGATGCACAAGCCAGATAAATGGGGAGGGTTGTGTCAGGAAGGGCATCCGGCGTAAAACTTCATCAAATAATTTCATGCAATCACCAGTAAATATTTCCATACTGGATTGGTCGAGGCCCGGGTTAACAACGACTGCCACCAGTACTGTTAGCCAACAGGGTGCTGGCGGAAATTGGGCTACTGTTTTCACTGAAGGAGGAGAAGAGACAGAAGGCATGGCCAAAGGCAGGAAGAGAGGAGAAAGGCTAGGACTATGGTAGTGAGTGTCAGAACTTTGAATGTTGGCAGTATGACTGGTATAGGGAGAGAGCTAGATGATGTGATGGACAGAAGGAAGGTTGATATATTGTGTGTGCAAGAGACCAGATGGAAGGGGAGTAAAGCTAGGTGTATCGGAGGTGGGTTCAAATTGTTTTATCTTGGTGTGGATGGGAGGAGAAATGGCGTAGGAGTTATTCTGAAGGAACAGTATGCAAAGAGTGTTTTGGAGGTGAAAAGCGTGTTGGATAGAGTGATGTTTATGAAGCTGGAAATTGATGGTGTAATGATGAATGTTGTTAGTGCATATGCTCCACAAGTTGGGTGTGCAATGGATGAGAAAGAAAAATTTTGGAGTGAATTGGATAAAGTGGTGATGACTGTACCCAAGGGTGAGAGTGTGGTGATTGGAGCAGATTTCAATGGGCTTGTTGCTGAAGGGAACAGAGGGGATGAGGAAGTGATGGGTAGGTATGGTGTTTAACAAAGGAGTGCAGAAGGTCAGATGGTAGTGGATTTTGTTAAAAGGATGGACATGGCTGTGGTGAACACATATTTTAACAAGAGGGAGGAGCATAGTGTGACATACAAGAGTGGAGGAAGATGCGCACAGGTGGATTATATCTTATGTAGGAGGGCCAGTTCAAAGGAGATTGGAGACTGTAAAGTGGTGACCTGGGAAAGTGTAGTTAGGCAGCATAGGATGGTGGTTTGTAGAATGACGTTGGTGATCAAGAAGAGGAAGAGGAGTGTGAGGACAGCACCAAGGATCAAATGGTGGAAATTGAAAAAGGGTAATTGTGAGATGGAGTTCAGGGATGAGTTTAGGCAGGCACTGGGTGGCAGTGAAGAGTTACCAAATAGCTGGGTAACTACAGCAGAGCTAGTAAGGGAGACTGCTAGAAAGGTGCTTGGTATCACATCGGGACAGAAGAAGGACGACAAGGAGACATGGTGCTGGAATGAGGAAGTACAGAAGAGTATACAGGCAAACAGGTTGGCAAAGAAGAAGTGAGATTGTCAGAGAGATGAAGAAAGTAGACAGGAGTATAAGGAGATGAGGTGCATGGCAAAGAGAGAGGTGGCGAAGGCTAAGGATAAGGCATATGAAGAGTTGTATGAAAGGTTGGACACTAAGGAGGTAGAAAAGGACCTGTACCGATTGGCTAGACAGAGGGACCGAGCTAAGAAAGATGTGCAGCAGGTAAAGGTGATAAAGGATAATGAGGGAAACATACTCACAAGTGAGGAGAGTGTGTTGAGGAGATTGAAAGAGTACTTTGAGGGGTTGATGAATGAAGAGAATGAGAGGGAGAGAAGGTTTGATGATGTAGGGATAGTGAATCTTGAAGTACAATGGATTAGCAAGGAGGAAGTAAGGATAGCTATGAAGAGAATGAAGAATGGAAAGGCTGTTGGCCCAGAAGACATACCTGTGGAAGCATGGAGGTGTTTAGGTGAAATGGCAGTGGAGTTTTTAACCAGATTGTTTAATGAAATCTTAGAAAGTGAGAGGATGCCTGAGGAATGGAGAAAAAGTGTTATGGTACCGATTTTTATGAATAAGGATGATGTGCAGAGCTGTAGTAACTACAGAGGGATTAAATTGATCAGTCACAGCATGAAGTTATGAGAAAGAGTAGTGGAAGCTAGGTTAAGAAGAGACGTGATGATTAGTGAACAGCAGTATGGTTTCATGCCGGGAAAGAGCACTACGGATGCGATGTTTGCTCTGAGAGTGTTGATGGAGAAGTACAGAGAATGTCAGAAGGAGTTGCATTGTGTTTTTGTTGATTTAGAGAAAGCATATGACAGGGTGCCTAGAGAGGAGTTGTGGTATTGTATAAGGAAGTCAGGAGTGTCAGAGAAGTATGTAAGAGTAGAACAGGATATGTACAAGGGTAGTGTGACAGCGGTGAGAACTGTGGTGGGAGTGATGGATGCGTTTAAGGTGGAGGTGGGGTTACATCAAGGGTCAGCTCTGAGCCCTTTCTTATTTGCAATGGTGATGGACAAGATCAGACAGGAGTCCCCATGGACTATGATGTTTGCAGATGACATTGTGATCTGTAGTGAGAGAAGGGAACAGGTGGAGGACACCCTGGAGAGATGGAGATATGCTCTAGAGAGAAGAGGAATGAAGGTCAGCAGGACTAAGACAGAATATATGTGTGTGTGAATGAGAGGGAGGATAGAGGAATGGTGAGGATGCAAGGAGTAGAGGTGGCGAAGGTGGATGAGTTTAAATACTTGGGGTCAATAGTTCAGAGTAACTGTTAGTGTGAAAGAGAGGTAAAGAAGAGAGTACAGGCAGGATGGAGTGGGTGGAGAAGAGTGTTAGGAGTGATTTGTGACAGATGAGTACCTGTAAGGGTGAAAGGGAAGGTCTATGAGAGTGTAGTGAGACCAGCTATGTTATATGGGTTGGAGACAGTGACATTGACAAAAAAGCAGGAGTTTGAGCCGGATGTGGCAGAGTTAAAGAAGTTAAGATTTGCACTGGGTGTAATGAGGATGGACAAGATTAGGAATAAGTATATTAGAGGGTCAGCCTAGGTTGGAAGGTTTGGAGACAAAGCCAGAGAGGCAAGATTACGTTGGTTTGGGCATGTGCTGAGGAGGGATGCTGAGTATATTGGGAAAAAGATGCTAAGGATGAAGCTACCAGGTAACAGGAAAAGAGGAAGGCCTAAGATAAGGTTTATGGATGTGGTGAGAGAGGACATGCAGGTGGTTGGTGTGACAGAGCAAGATGCAGTGGACAGGAAAAAATGGAAACAGGTACTCTGCTGTGCGACCCCTAATGCGAACAGCCGAAAGAAGATGATGATGATCTTCAAAGATATTCTCAGAAAGTAGAGTGTCAAAATGCTGCCATTATAACTCACTTTAAAGACAACAGTGACCTCGTTGTCATATAATGGGGTAGAAGACCTGTGGGAAGTATTGTTGCTGTAAAACACAGTTCCCATAATGTCATTTTTTTTGGTATAACAAATTACACAACTTAAAGGAAAATTCCACCTTCTCCAACAATTTGACTTAGCCCTTAGGTAGTGTCTTTCCCTACAACATGGTTCTAGTTTTGTGTGGGTACCATAAACCATCTTATACTTTATAAAATGTTCATTTCCTTGCCTTAGAATTGAAAGAGGGGAAAGCCCAGCCACTTTTTAAGCTTACTTCTCACACACTTTGCAGAGGAATATGTCTCAGCCTGCTGCCTGCATGACATACCACACACAGAGAAATCTGTAGTTTATCTGTCAGGTACTGCTGACAATTATAGGGTAATCAGTCCTACTGATATTAGGAGCTCAGCAGCTGCTATAAAAGAAGACATTTTCCACTGTCTTTAGTGCAGATTGGAAGAGAACTTACACAAATTCACAGCTACTTCCAATGCAGCCATGCCTGTCATAACAAAACAAAGCAATTAAATCAGTCAAGGGTTTAAAGGTAGCTGTCACCTACTCTGACAAATTTACATAAGGAAGGAAAACAAACTGACATATATGAATTGAATGGAAAGACTAAAAGCACAACACAAAAAGCAGACAAGATGTGGCCGAAGTGTATGAAAGGCAGGAGTCAAGGTGATACAGCAGTTCCTGTGCAACACTGGGAAATCAGTGGGAGAAAATGTGCTTTACAAAGTATACTACAATGCTTCTTCAAAAACTTTAAGTGCATTAACAATATACCATGCTTCCTAAGACTGTGCAGTTGCTGAAGAAACATGATGAGCAGACATTCTTAAATTTGTGTTGTGCCTTTCTTACCATTGTACAAGGGAAAATGCAGACATACGTGCAACATATTGTGAATGGAGCATCCTTATTTGACAGCCATTCGTGCTTGTCTCATTGGCATTGCTTGTGTTGTTCATATTGGTCACCAAACCACTGTTTTCTGTTTTGACAATTGTGGAATTTGCCAGGGGTAGAAAGATATATTAATGGATATTTAAAAGACTGCCTCTCTTTAGACATAAGCATTTGCAGAGTAGTCATGCACATAATTTCACATGAGATGTTTACTTGGCAGACAGTAAGCTGAGGAACCATGCAAAGGACAAAACATACACAGATGACAAACAAATGTAAAAGAGTGTATGAGCAAGCGAATATTCTTCATAATATAATTGCCTATAGTCAGCTGTGGGAAAGTGTGAAGAAAATGGAATGGAGTGGAAAAGACACTGCAGAAAGGAAATAGTTGGTATAGTGAACACATCACCATTGCAATTATGACTGGAGAAAAAAACATTACAGGAAAGGTTATCATGCAGTGAAAAGCTATGAGATTCTTTCGACACTTACTGAAACCCACAACCACCCTAGGTAATAACAGACTGAAGAAGCATAACGTAGAAGCAGTATTGTGATAGCTGTGATGTGTACTGAAAAAATGAATAAAGAGATAGGGGCATATGTCCATACCATGTTGCTAAGCATGCAGTCCATGAGACCATTAGAGAGTCTATTCAATTTCCCCAACTGCTACAAAGGACTGTCTGCTTAAGTGACTTGCTCAAGGTTACATAGTAGGAAAAAGAAGATGAAAAGATTCAAGCCATGTACTTTTAATATTGGAAGCAGAACTTTAGTCCTTTGCACTTACTGCTAGACATATCACAGGTTCAGTTTGAAGAACAGGAATGGGTTGCTGCATGCCTCAATTCACTGATGGTTGTAACCATCATGAGTGTAGTTTCCTGCAAAAGTGCACAGAGTAATGTCCATGTCTCACAGAGCATCGTCTTTCGGCTTTTCCCATTAGAGGTTGCCACAGCCAAACATCAGTCTGCAGACTGATTGGCAGTGGAGTTTTACAGTGTTGAGTTGCCAGTCCAGTGCCCAGCCTTCCACAGAAGGCACACACTTGCACATACTCACATCTAGGGCCAATTTAGAGTATCCAATCTGTCACTCGTCTTATATGCATTAAGAAGACAATGAGGCTTGGGTGTTCATTTAAATAGTTTATTGCATACAAATACATCAGGATGGATGTCAGGAACACTGAACTTAAACAAACTATCTAACTGACTGACTACATACATGCATGCCCTCACTCTGGCTGCTCACTCAAAATGCCACTCTTGCTTGCACATGCTCAGTACTGCATGTACCCACTGACTGGATGGCTTCTTAAAGGTATATCACACACTCTGATCTACATTCTTCCTCTTTACTAAGCTGCCTCATATAAGCAATGACATTTCAATAGGCATGCAATTATACAGACACTAATAAAGAAAACAACAGTCATGTTCAGGTTGCCATGTATCTGGAACTAGGCTTTGAGATGTGACCTGATCTCATATGTAATAGTTAGGACTGGGTTTAGCAACAGGGGCAGTCACTGGGGAATGTTCTGCTTGGGGACTCTCAGGGATTTTCTCAGAAACAGGGATGTTCTCTGGAACAGGAACATTGGACAAGTCACTCTGAGAACTACAGTCTTTGTCCCAGGCAAGATGCTGTAATACTGGTTCATACACTGGTAACAACTGCTTCTGACTTTGTCTGAATTCCATTCCTTGTGATTCCATAATGGACCTTCTCAGCTCTTGACACAGACTTTTCACAAATCTGATGCAATCAAAACCTTTTGATGTCTGCATCCTCACTATCTCTCCCTTTTGTAAAGAACAGAGCAGTTTGCTGGTTTTATCATAATACGACTTCTGGGAAAATGCTTTTTCAACAGCTGGGCTTTTACTGCTTTGTTGTTTTTAGCACATGGAACCAATAAATTGCTGCTGATTGGTAATGTGTTTCTGGTTTGTCTCAACATAAGTCTCTGGGCAGGTGAACCAGGTGAACCAAGATGATTATCATGAGAAATGTTTCTGAGATTTAGCGAGCTTAAGAAAAATTGGTATTGTCATGCCTGGATTTCTCTAACAGTTGTTTTGCACTTTGAACTTCATGTTCAGCCAAGCCGTTTGACTGAGGGTATTCAGGACTACTCATAATGTGAACAAAGTCCCATGCTTCTGCAAATTTCTTGAACTGCTGACTTGTAAACTGTGCACCATTGTCAGAAATAACTCTGTGTGGACTACCATACACAGAAAAATGTCTCTTCAACTTAGTAATGACAGTACTGGAAGCTAGGTTGGAAAGTAGGTCAATCTTGAACCAATACAAATAAGAGTCTACTAATGCCAGGTAATGATGACCAGTACACTCAGATATCTGTGGCTACTGCCAACCAAGGTAGATCAGGAATCTGGATTAACTGAAGTGGTTCTTTTTGTTGATGCAGCTTTGTACTACTACATACTGAACAAGATTACAGTACTTTCTCGATATCTCTTGACATGGAATGCCAAAATACTAGTCCTCTCACCCTTCTTTTGGTAGAATCAGTTCCTGGGTGGTCACGATGCAAAATCTTAATGTACTCTTGTTGCAAGGATTTTGGAACAATCACTTTAGGACCTTCCATGATGATACCATTGTCTGACAAAATCTCATCTCTGTATAGAAAATACTGCTGCACTTCTACTGGTAAACAAGATTGCTTTGAAGGCCAAGCTCAATTGATAAAGAGGTTTAGGACTGTATCTTTTAACATTGTGCTGCATACTATCATCATGAACTTTGGAAGGTACAGGAATGTTTGCTTTCTGATTTGTAAGCATACTTGTGTGCTCTTCTGTAAACTCATATATCTGACAAATTTCAATGGCCTTATTTAATATCAAATCACTCTCTCAAAGCAAAATTTTTCTCACTGTGTCATTATTAATACCACACAAAAACCTGTCTTTTATCAACTCATCCTTTAAATCACCAAATCTGCACATTTTAGACTTATTTCTCAAGTCAGTTATATACGCTGCATACGTTTCACCAGGCTTTTTATCCCTTATGCAAAATAAGAGCCTTTCCATCGTAATAGTCATTTGGGGGTTACACATTTCTCAAAATTTACATTTTAAGCATTCAGGGTCTTCCCACGTTTCAGCCGGGACCACAATATGGTGGTCTTCCCCCTCCCCTGCAAACACATCAGGTGCACACAAATGAACATTCTCTTTCAATGGCCTCTGAACCAGCTAAATTAAGCAGAATAAATGCTTTTGTATGTGTGTCATTGTCAGAAAAAGCAGCCTGTATGAAAATATTGTATTCCTGCTCAAACACTCTCCAGTTTTCTGTAATATTGTTATCAAACACCAATGGTGCGGGTCTGCAAAAATCCTTCTGCCATGTCCACAAAATTTAGTAAAACATAATGTAGTGTTGGCCCTTGTAATTATTTATGAACATGCACACACACCAGGTACTTGTAATAATATTCAAATGCACAATAAACTCTTTGAAAGACTGTACTCTGCAAAATATTCTTTGAAATAACTGTACTTTGTGAAATAACTGCACTAAAATACTGCACACACTTGAAAACACTTTGTACATTTCAGAAATTTTGAATAGTTTTAGTTAATGCGAAAAAGTAGGACATAGCGAAAAAATACAGTCATTTTCCCTTTTTGTACATTTTATGCATTTCGGATATTTTATCAAATGTTTTCATAATTATCTTGAATATTTTTATCAATATGTTGCAGTTTCGGACATTTTGTTTAATAATAAATTCATTTTGAGCAGTCTGAGTACTTTATATTTGTAGTGAAATAAATCATTCAAGCAAGTTTTAGTACCTGGAATTTGTTTCTGACCTGTTTTGTGAGTCATTTGAGCAGTTGGGATAGTCCATTCCTATATATTTCTCCAGTTTTAACTGGTTGCCTCATGGCTGTGACTCTGGATCCCATTCTGACACCATGTCACTCGTCTTATGTGCATTAAGAAGACAATGAGTCTTGGGTATTCGTTTAAGTAGTTTATTGTATACAAATACATCAGGATGGATGGCAGGAACATTGAACTTAAACAAAATAACTAACTGACTGACTACATACATACATACTCTCACTCTGGCTGCTAACTCAAAACAGCACTCTTATTTGCAAGTGCTCAGTACTTATATGCACATGCCCACTGACCGGAATGCTTCTTAAAGGTATATCACACACTCTGATTTATACAGTCCACCCACAGCATGTCTTTGGAATGTGGGAGGAAACTGGAGCACATGGAGGAAACCCATGCAATCACAGGGAGGACATGCAAATGGAAGGCACTACAGCTGAGAATTAAACTGGAGGACCTCTATGCTGTGAAGTGACAGCGCTAACCGCTGCACCACTGCGACCACCCCCAGGTCTTACAGTGCATGGAACACAAACAGTACTTATATTATCACCAAGGAGTCAGTTTGTATCAGAGTGATTGTGTTGTGCATTAAAAAAATCAGTTCATGAGCAGAATAACATTAAAAGGGAAAAAACATAATGGCAGAAGACATCTGTGCCACAAAAAAGTTATCCGAAGGTAAGGAATAGAAAGCTGGTAATATTTGGCTGTAGAATTACAGAACTGCATAGTAAGGAGAATAAGAATAACATTAGTTATAAAACAAATGCAACTGATAAAGAATTTCCTACAGTGTTTAGCCCCCCGCCAAAAAAAAAATATTCCCACTGCTGGGACTGGGGAATAGAATTATTTTTCAGTTCATTAATTTTAGTGTGCCATTATGAAGGAATCATGTTTGTAGAAGAGTGATTCTCCTGTACTTTAACAAATCACTATTTGAGAAAAATAACAAGAAAAAAGTAGAAAACAAAATGTGACAAGATATCTGTGCCTCAGAAAAAAAGTTAGTTCTCCAAAGTTAAGGAATAGAAAGATGGTCATATTTTGTTGGAGAGTTACATAGTGAGGGAAAAATATATCATGACATTAGTTATAAAACAAATGAAAATAACACATTTCTAAAACATTCAGGTAAAAACTTAAATAAAAGTAAAAATCTTTCTACTACAGATACTGAGGAACAGAATTATTCACACATGGAACTGCAAGGATAAGTGCAGTGACAGTTTTGACAGCTCAGAAACAGTGGAGGGAGGGTACTGTCACTGCTTATTAACTGATTTTTTAATGTACGACACAGTCACTCTGACACAAACTGACTCCTTGATGATAATGCAAGGACTGTCAATCCATTGTGGATTACAAAAGGACACTTTGAATAAAGGCCTACAATTTAGCTACTATTTTTCGTTGCTGCTGTACAACTCCTTTGTAAAGTGTAAAACAGGCTCTGAGACAAACATAAATGAGAGTCATTCCTGGAAAAAAAGAAGCAGCCCTGTTACAAATGGTATATAAGATGACAGTTACTGACACTAATCCCATTCTATATCAATGGCATGGGAATACACCACTACTTCCTTATGTCTAGAGTGACTCATGACTCATATGAAGCAGACTTGAAATGGATTATGGGTAAGAGAAAGGCTTGAAGAAAAACAAGATCACATTGGTATGTTAAGCCATACTGGCAGCCATTTGTGGAAAAACATATTAAAACCAAAAACGTTTAGGACCTATTTCAAGGCTAACCTCTCCCTTCTAAGCAACATCTTGGTTAAATTCCAAGGACCCCCAAAAGCAGTAAACACCATAGAATACATTGAGCTGTTTACAAAATCTTTGTATAGCCATATTGAAAGCTGATAGAACAAGCTGTGCCCACTCTTATTAAGAATAAGACAAACTCAAAAGACAAGCCACCCTGGTGGAATCACAATATCAACTGGGTATACAACAAAAGAAAAAAAAATATTTGCTAAGTGCAGGAGGAACAACGCTATACACACCAAAAGCCCCCTGACCAATCTAAATAGGCAGCTAAGAGAGTTAATTAATACTTTAAAGGCTATATTTGAAGAAAAAATAACTTCTCAGGCAAAGGACAACCAAAAAGCTTTCTACAGCTATTATAAATGGCATTACCCACACTGAACTGGAGGCCATTGCCAACCTTTTGGCTGAAGATTCTGCTCAACCCCCCCCCCCACTCTCTCCTGATAGTCCAAAGGAAGCACCGCATAACACAATTGCCCTAACCATTACTGGAGAACAGGTCATCAATGCACTTTCCAAGGTCAAAAACACTGCATCGATCAGCCCCAATAAAATTCTGTGATGTTTAATAAATAAAATGAAATATAATCTCTCTGGTCCACTTGAATCACTTTTCAACTGGAGCTTTCAGTCAGGTTTTGTGTACAAGGAATGGAATATAGCTATAGTCATTCTCCTGCACAAAAGAGGTCCAACCACTAATCTGGGTAGCTACAGGCCTATAAGTCTTACCTGCCTAATATGTAAGGCCATGGAAAGAATCATCATAGACATGATAAATGAGGACATAGGTAACCTGCAAATGCTGGACCCATCACAGTTTGGCTTTGTTAAAAGAAGGTCATGCCTATTAAATCTAGTGGACTTTTTTGAGAGGGTCACCAAAGCATTGGATAAAGGTAAGACTTTGCACAGAGCTTACTTTGACCTGGCCGAGGCTTTTGATACAATACCCCACCCAGGCATTATGGACAAGTTGAATAATTTAGGTATAAACCCTTTTATCACATGTTGCACAGACAGCTGGCTCAATGATAGGACCCAGGAGGACAAAATAGGTGAGGCCATGTCTACCAAGAGGCCAGTCATTAGTGGAGTCCCCTAGGGCTCAGTACTGAGACAACTCCTTTTTGGCATCTATTTCTCTGAAATGGAAGCAAATTCTGAAGGTTTATGGCTAACTAACTTTGCAGATGTTTGCAAGCTGGTGGTTATCATCAACTCCCCTGCAGACACTAGCATTCTTCAAGTAGGTCTATCTCTGACTAGCAAATGGTGCCAAAGCCATGGTCTTAAATTCAATGCTAAAAAATGCAGAATTATACCCTTGGGGAAGTCAGCCATCCTGGTTAATTACCATATTGATAATATACCCCTAAGAGTCAACTTAGCGGTCAGGGATCTGGGTACTCATGTAGACAGTAGCCTTACCTTCACCCACCACAGTGCCATAGTGTTGAGGAAATCCTTTTATGTTGAGAAACTTATAAGTAAGGGCATGGCATCTAGGTCCAAAGACATCATTATCTCACTGCATTCCACCCTTATAAAACCAATCATGGAGTATAATGATCCCTTTGGGGTGTACATGACCAGGCATATGCAGCAACTACAGTGACCTCAAAGGTTCCTTACAAAAAGAACACAAGGTGTAACAAACCTACCTTATGCAGAGCACCTTAAAGCACTTTCCCTGTATTCAGTCTCCCATAGATTGCTGAGGGGTGATCTATGCCTTGCTTACAATGCATCCGCAAATCCCACACTTATGAATCTCCTACATATTGATAAGTCAAAGAGTACCAAAACTACAGTGTCAAGGGACCTGAATTTTGTCTGTGACTTAAACAGAACATACTGGAGAGACAGATATGTGCCTCAGAGACTGCCCTTCCTGTGGAACAGGCTTCCCATCCATGTGAAGCTGAGTTTGTCTACTATCCAGTTTAAGTACAACCTAGACCAGTGGATGGAGAATATAAAATTTACACTGGACTCGGTACTCATGCCCATTATGGACAGAGGTAGCTTATAGATGCCTGGCCCTCAATGTCCTGTTTGGATATAGGATATCATTATTCTTTTAGGAAAACTTGGCAAGGTTTAAAAAGCCCTCCCCCCCAGTCGCTAGCCTAGTAACAGTATGAATAAAAACACTCAGAGTGATTTTGAGGTGTTAAAATAGCTTGGAAATTAAAGATGGAGTGAAAAAAAATAGATTTGTTTCAGTTCTAAGGTGGCATTTTCCTTTAAGGGATCCAGTGGCATTGATACGCCACTGAATATGAAATAATGACAAGAAATGTATGATTCTCACATTCCCTTTGCACTTGTCCTTTATGCAGAACTTGACAAAATACTGACATGCTATCAGTCATGAGATGGCCCGAGATTTCTGTGAAAACTGCCATGTCTTTCGAATTTCTAAGAACTTCTGGAAGGCTATTCTATATGACAAGTACCGTCTCTGAAAGTTAAATTCTTTCACCTGTTTTATATGCTAAACAAACAGGAGAATTTTCTCCAAACTCTTATCTATTTCTGATCTTAAGTGTTAACATAATGAGTTCAAGATACATAAATCTTTAAAAACTTTGTGCTGCTATATTATATTCTGATTTAGGTCATAGTACTTCTGGTAGACCTCCTTTGCGGTCCTTAACAACATCATACTTTTTAAGGTTATGAGTAATCACATAGGTGCCACATATTTCAGGCTACAACAAATTAGGACAAAGAATAATGGCCATAACCTTTTAGCTTCCTTATTGCTCAGACCTGAATATGTATCACTTTTTTTTTATAATAGTACCTCATTACATACTTAAATAACTTTCTTCAAAAAAGGAAGCATAGTGTCAACTTGTATTTCTATGTTATTTGTGAAATCTGTATTTTAAACCCTATAGCTTTCAAAAGAGAACATGATGATTTAACAACCTCCTTCCATATAGCTATTGTTGCCAATGTAGTCTGAGCTCTCCTGGCACAGCAATGCATTACTTCACAAAGTGCAACATTATGTCTGGTGTAGCTGTAAAAATTCACCCTCCTCTTCTATCTGCAAGTGCTCACATTTTAAATCTTTTCAGACATTTCTTCTTTACTTATCAGAAAATGCCACATCACTCATTTCACTTATTGCTGTCCTCAGAGAAACAGAATGCTTGCATTTTATTTCTACTGTAATAAACATTTTTATGCATAATATATAAAATATAGACTTTTGTGCAAGTATGAAAATAAATATGGCATCAGTGCTATAAAAAGGATTTTCTTGTAAATGTGCATTCCTTGGTTACTTGCTGAATTACTATGCCTTGCCATTTCTTTTCTGATTAGAAGCTAGGATACTCAGATGTAATGCTTAATGATAATGGTGTTGCATTATTCTGATAAAAATACATAGCATAATGTGCCATTAAGACACAAAATGTCTTGCTAGTATGTTACAATTTATTATCTATTTGCTACAACAGATAGATGCACATCTCTGTTTTTTACATTTGCATTTCAGCAAACCATTTTGCCCCATTTACTGTTATATTTTTGTAGTTACTTCACATGTATTATTACTTAATACATTCCATGACTCAGTCACTATGGTTGTAAAAAATTAGAGAACATATTTCCCTGTCTACAGCACACAATTTGCCTTATTTATCTACCTAATCCCCCAACACATTAATAGCTTAATTTTAAATTTATAACAGTCTTCTGCATCAAATGCAAGTACACTACCTGTTGTGCTGTTAACAATGCAAGCAGACTTAGCATAAGCAGCATTAAACTTCTCGTCCCCTGCAGCTCTCAGCTCCTTGTAAAATCTACTCGACACTCAACTGTATCTCTCAACTTTGCAGCACAAGAAATCTGGAAAAAGCCAAAATTTATTGGGGGGGGGGCAAAAGCCCAAAAACCAGGGACAAATTTTAAACACTGCTTGTATAATATTGGAAATTTGCTAATATAAAATGCTGTGTTACCACCATATATTTCACTGCCAAGTCTTAAACCTGGGACCCTGTGCAAAACAGTCAGAGCAATACATCACTATGCCAAATCAGCTGCTTTGTGAAAGAGAGGAAGACTGAAACTTAAATGGCTACCATTTAGTGAATTCAGTTCTCACCATAGCTGTCAAACTCTTAGCACAAAATACCTGGACAAAGCCAGTAATGGGGGAATACAGCCCTCAAACATATTCTGTGAATTCAGTTCTCACCATAGCTCTCAACCTGAGCAGAAAAAAAACCTGGATGAAGCCAATAATGTGGGAATACAGTCCCAAACATAGGGACACATTTCAAATATTCATCTTATAATCTTAGAAAATTGCTAGAAACTACAACAAAAAGAAAAAAAAACTAAAAAATCTTGCTTTTTTCCCACTTTCTGAAAGTTAAGAAAGTTTAGTTACAGATTTGCTGTTCTAAACTGTTTGGAAGTTTCTAGAAGGCCAGTGCTTGCTTGGGCTAAAGGGAAGTCTATGTGTTCACCAGTGAGAGTGGTTAACACTGAACAGCCTGCCTGTCCCTGGAGGAGTGGTTACTACCTAGAAGCTGTAGTTTTATTGGCTATTTTGGGTCAATTCTAAACTCCTTGATCTGTCTCTCTTAAAACCCGGCTGCCCCGTGGTTTTGGCATCTTTTCAGGCTTGCTAGTTGTTGCTGAAGCACCTACCAAGGGGAGAAAACACTGAGAGAAGAAAAGTAGCCCCTTTTGTGATTTTAAGTATTTTCTTCTGATTTTTTTTTTTTGTTAAGTTTTACTGCTTTGCTGCCTACTTTTTGGCATTTTCTGGCTTGCTAAAGTTTATATCTGTAACAGTAACAGTACTTGGAACACATCTAGAGCCTGTTTACTGCATGTCCTGTGTTGCACTTAATTTAAAATCGTTTTTTTCTCTAAAAACTGCATTTTACCTGATTTTGGCCTAGAACTCAAGTGTGGGGTCATTTATTGCACTGTTGTGAATATTTTGCTGCTTATGTATCTCTGCTACCTTTAAACTACAACAAAAAAAAAAAAAAAAAAATCTTGCTTTTTTCCCACTTTCTGAAAGTTAAGAAAGTTCAGTTACAGATTTGCTGTTCTGAACTGTTTGGAAGTTTCTAGAAGGCCAGTGCTTGCTTGGGCTAAAGGGAAGTCTCTGTGTTCACCAGTGGGAGTGGTTAACACTGAACAGCCTGCCTGTCCCTGGAGGAGTGGTTACTACCTAGAAGCTGTAGTTTTATTGGCCATTTTGGGTCGATTCTAAACTCCTTGATCTCTCTCTCTTAAAACCCTACAACTCTCTTTTTGCGCGGTTTTGCGCACTGAGCAGCATTGGGCAGCACCGCCTAAACAGGTTTAAACTATTCCAGGCTCCACAAAGTCTGCTCTTCACTTATTCCCTTAGAACTGTTCAAACTCTCAAAGTAATCACTCTATTCTCTTTCTAAAGCCCTGCACTTGCTCAGCTCTTATAAGGAAACACTAACTAACTAAAGCACTACACCCTCCTTGACTTCTCATAAGTATTAGGCTCCCGATTGGTCCTTCCTGATCAAGTGAAAAATCAGTTCCCTTCCTAATCTGATCAGTAAAAACAGTTCCCTATACTAATCTGGTATGTCCAAGGGTCAGTTTCAAGGTTACTCTCCAGTCCAGCTGGTGAATCTGGGAATTTTGAGGCAATGTTACAATTGCCTTATGTCCACAGACAACCCTCTCCTCCTTCAAACAAACTCTAATACATGTGAGAGATGCAGTTACACAGCCAAACTGGAGGCAGAGCTCTCTCAACCCAAGACTGGCACAGTCAGTCAGGAGGAAAAGGTAACCACCCACACCACAAATCCAGTCTCACACAGACCTATTGCATCTGCATACCCAACACATAAACACACAAAAACATACTCGGAGGCTCTAAATAAAAATCTGCCTAAACATCAAAGACCTCCTAAGCAGATATCCAAGCAACAGCCACCCCTCAACAATACCCACGAACCACATATCTCACAAAATCAGTGTGCCTCACAGTCACAGCCCTTAAGGCCAAACAACACACCAAATACACTTGTTATAGGGGACTCTATTGTCCGGCACACTGACATCCCGCTCACCAGACTGAACAAGGAGAAGGTCACTGTAAGCTGCCTGTCAGGTGCCAGGATCCGCCACATAATGCAAGCACTCAGGTCACTCCAAAGCAAGTACAAGTATGACTCCATCATTGTCCATGCTGGTGTGAATGACCTGAGATGTACCTCCCTGGACTACATGAAAAGAGACATAGATGAGCTCTCTGACCATGTAGCCCAGGCTGGTATGACCCTGTCCTTGAGTAGCATCTTGCCCTCACCAAGAATGATGCCACAGTATAAAGACAAAATGATCACTTTCAGCAATTGGCTAACGTATTAGTGTCATTCAAAGGGGATCCAGTGTCTGTCAGCCTGGGATGACATGCTCGACAAGCCACGTTGCTTCACTAGGGACGGCTTGCACCTGTCACCCTTAGGCTTTCGTATACTGTCCAAGGCTCTTGCCACCCCCATAGTGCCTTTTTTAGGCAAGGCTCAAAGGACAAACCCACCTCCATAGACAACCCAAGGATAAAAAAACTAAAGGTAATGCTACTCAATGCCAGAAGTCTAAACCTCAAGATGCATGCACGCGAGAAAATCGATGTCTGTGCAGTAACAGAAACCTGGTTCAAGGCTCCTGAGAGCACCCCAGCACTACCAGGTTATAACTCATACCATGCATTTCAGCCCCAAAACTCGGACCGAAGCACAAAAGGAGGGGGAGTATCTATATTCATCATAGATACCTACACCTCCAGGTTAGTGGCACTGCACGAAGCATCGGAAACCATCCATGTGCAATTAACAGTGGGCAGAACTGCCTTTCAGTTTGTAGCCTGCTACAGAACACCCTCCCTATTACAGGAACCCCACTTGGCATTCCTGAGAACACTGGAGAATATGAAGGTCTCTCCAAACACTATGTTATTGGGTGACTTCAACTACCCAAACATTGACTGGGAAAACTACTCAAGCCCAAACACCCTCGCCCAATGGTTCCTTGAATTTATAAACTCTAACACAATGGAACAACTGGTCACCACTCCCACACCAGGGAACAACATATTGGACCTGGTCATCACCAACATGAGGACTCTATGTTCCACACCAGAGGTAAACCCCTTATTGGTAAGATCAGACCATAAACAAATTTCCCTGGACATCCATATCCCATCCCCACCCCCAGCCAAGGAAATCACTGTAAAGAATTTCTCAAAAGCCAACTTTGCACTTCTCAAGAATGAGGTGGAATCCTTCAAAGCCCCTGGGCCAGAGGATAATACAGTCCAATTCGCAGAATCCTTTACAAATGCATTCTATGAGCACCTGCAGGAATGCATGGATCGTGCTATCCCAAATAAAACCAAGACTCACTCCTCCAAAAACAGGAGACCAGTCTGGTGGACCCCGGCCATAAATAAGCTATACAACAGAAGGAGGAAGCTACTACACGACAGAGCAAAATCCCAAAAAGGGAAGGCATCTCTGATCAGTATTAGCAAGAAACTTCGATCCCCCATAAAATCATCAAAGGCCAGGTTTGAAAGAAAAATTGCTCTAGACACTAAAGATAATCAGAAGGCCTTCTTTAGTTATGTCAGGAACATGGGCAGAAACTCCCAGATGTGCTCTGAATTGTTGCATAACGGTACAAAATATACCGAACCTACAGACATAGCCAACATCCTGGCAGACAGGTTCAGTGCAAACCCCCCCCCCTTCCCCCCCAAAGGAGCAAATGCCTATCCCAACTGAATGTAACCACCCTGACATCACAGATGCACAGATGAAAGCTGCCCTCTCCAAAGCAAAAATCATAGCATCTATGGGACTGGGCGGTGTCCCAGGCTGTGTCTTACATGGGCTCCAAGAAGAACTGAACCCTCACATTAAGTCACTGTTCAAACTTAGCCTTACTACAGGATATGTACCCAAAGAATGGCGTACAGCTACAGTGGTCCCACTCCACAAAGGTGGTACCACAATGGAACCCGGAAACTATCGCCCCATAAGCCTGACTAGTCTGGTCTGTAAAGCTATGGAGCGTATTATCATGGAACTCATAAACAAAGACATTGGGAGCCTTCAGACACTAGACCCTACCCAATTCGGCTTTGTTAAGGGCAGATCTTGCCTCTTAAACCTAGCTGATTTCTTTGAAACAGTTACCAAAGCCATAGATGAGGGCAAGGTAGTCCAGACAGCCTACCTGGACCTCACAAAAGCCTTCAACACAATACCCCACTCGGGCATCATAAATAAGCTTACCAGCTTAAATATCAACCCCTATATCACAAGATGGGTTGCAAACTGGCTCAGAGATAGAACCCACATGATCAGAATAGCAGGTGCCATGTCCGAATCCAAACCAGTTACAAGTGGCATCCCACAGGGCTCAGTTCTGGGACCTCTCTTGTTCGGTATATACTTCTCTGAGGTTCAGGCAAACACGGGGGGATTATGGCTGACAAAGTCTGCAGATGACTGCAAACTGGGGGCCATAATCGAATCTCCAGCTGACACAAGCATCCTCCAAAAGGGTCTCACAGAGACGGATGCTTGGTGCCAGAGCCACGGCCTCAAGCTAAATGCTAAAAAGTGCATAGTCATCCCCTTTGGGAAAAACAAGGTGCCCACAAATTACCACATAGGTGGTAATCCATTAGGTACGGAAGAAGTAATTAGAGATTTGGGGACCAACGTAGATAGTAATCTCTCCTTTGATAATCACATTGTCAAAGTGGTTAGAAAGACCTTCTATATAGCCCACCTTATCATGAAAGGGTTCGCATCTAGATCAAGAGAGGTCATTGTGCCCCTCTACTCGTCACTCATCAGACCCATAATTGAATACAATGCCCCTTTTGGGATGTACCTTACCCGACACCTGCAGCAACTGGAGAGACCCCAAAAGTATCTCACCAAGAGGATCATGGGCTACAAACAGATGTCCTATGCAGCTCGACTAAAGAAACTCCAGCTCTACTCAGTTGCTTACCACCTACTCAGAGGCGATCTATGCTTGACATACAAAGCCATGTCAAACCCAGAATTAATGGACATGCTCCACCTCAAAAAATCCAAGTCCCTTAGAGCTACATGCTCCAGGGACCTAAACCTCAGCACAAAAATAAATAGGACATGCTGAAGGGACAGATTCATTTCCCAGAGGCTCCCCTCACTCTGGAATAGAATCCCAATTCATGTTAGACATAGCCCCTCGCTGACCCTCTTCAAGCGAAATCTGGACGCGTGGATGAGAAATCGCAAATTCATCCCTGGGATCTCTTCTGTGTCCCTGCTAGACATAGGCACAGTAAACTAATCTTAAAAGAGTACCTTCTGTGACCTACTTTACAGAGGCACAGTAGGCTAATCTAATAGGGAGGCGGAAGCCAAATACACTCTGGCTAGGCTTATAAATGCCCTAGGGCAGATAGCCTAGTATCTACCTATGAACCTATGAACCTATGAATAAAAGGTTTTGTGTTACTATGTACTTTCTGAAGAATATGAAGTCTGAAATTCAAATGCCTGTCAATTTTATATATTTAACATTTGTTAACCAGAAAAGTCTGATATGGAACAAAAGCCAATTTTCAGCAGCGGCCCAGGGAGAAATACTACAGACACATGTCTTTGTAACATGGGAGGACACCAGAGAAAACCCACACACAAACACAGGGAGGGCATGCAGACTCCACACAGAAGGCATCCCAGCCAAAAATCAAACCAGAGAACCTTAAGCTGTGAGGCAACAATACTACCTCTGCACCATCAACTATTTAAGGAATTAAAATTTCAGAAACCACAGATGTTATGAGGAACAGAACAGAAAAAAATATGAGGCAAAAATCTGTAAAAGTTTTGCAAATGGTGGTGGGTAGGGAATTCAGGCTCTTGTTACCTGCACCCAGGATACAGGGTTCAAACCTGAGGTATTATCTAGCCACCACCTGAGTTCTCTCTATAGCCACCAGTATAAAACACACACACACACACACACACACACACACACACACACACACACACACACACACACCCTACCTTCAATGATGATAATAACCTGACGTTTGCTTGCTTCTACCTGCGATGATAAACTCAACTCCAAAGCTCTGCAAGTAATAAAATCCACAGCTCTGCAAGTAGTAATAAAATCCTCAGCTTTGCATGAAAATCCACAGCTTCAGTTTTGCATGTAATAAAATCCACAGCAGCTTGTCTCTGTGTTCATGCCGGAATGCACACTTCCAGTTTCCCAGAACCAGCTGTGAACGTTCCAAGACTGCTGACCTTGCAGTCTGATCCCATTCCAGTCTATGCAGTTAGCACCGCATAGACTTCTTGGGCATCAGCAGTCTGCTGCCTTCTTCCTGAATCCGGACTGGTAAGCCAATAGTCTGGATTCACTTTCTATGTGAGGGAGAAGTTATAACTGGATTGTACCATTGTGGTTCACAGCTGGGGGGGCTGCAGTCTGATATCACGAGCCACCACTGCCTACATTACTTTTCTACTATACACACACTGGTCTTTCAATTTTCTTTGTTTTCTTACCTCTGTGCTTTCTTTAAAAGCAATCCGGACAAATTCCTGTAAAAGAGCAAAATTAACAACCCATCTCCAGAACATGTTCCTTGATACACCACCCAGCATTATCTTAGCTTTAGACACTGCAAATATACACTACATTGATATGGTGACATTTGTAATTAATTCATGTTCTACTTTTAGTATGTGCATCTTCTCTTCCCATTTCAGCTACAGTTACATGAAAAATAGTCTCCTGTGAAAGGGATATGATTTGCTAGAAGTGTGACTCCAAATCTTCTATTGCTGAACTGATCGGACATCGATGAGATCAATGGTGAGAGTCACCAAACATCATTCGGCAATGTGCATTTACTGCAAAGTGGCTAGAACATGTAGTTAAAGATACTTAATAATTATATATGTCTCCTCAATGCCCTTACGAAGTAATATTAGCTCTTTGCTGAAACCCTTCTGCAGTAAACATAAGCCAGAGAATGGCATACAGACTTTCCACTGGGGACCTCTTTCTTGACTTTAGGGCAATAATGAATGGGGGAATTGGGGAAATCATGTTTTAAAAATCTCTGCCTATAGTGTACAGCTGGAGGAGCAGTTATATGAATAGTTAATTGTAATATGACAATCACTATTAATAATGGGAAGAACACAGATCAATGCTAGCATCTACCATAGCTATGGAACACACTTCTAGTTGCAGGAAAACAATGTACCACACTAGGCACCTTCAAAAATCATGTCAAGGAATATGAGGGAAGGTTGAAGCTACATAACGAAATAAAATCAGTAAAGCTTCTAGAAAACAACAAAGTCACTGTTTCAATACCTTTATCTGTGAACTTCATCAGGAATCCTGCTATCTATAGAATTACTGTCATTACCTTGTAAAAAGGGGTATTCTAGAGAACAACAAAATGGTTTGTAATGTGGCATTCACTTAAGTGCAAAACAATGGAAGCTATAACTGCACACTGTAAAAATATGACAGACTCTAATTCCCATCTCTTTTCCCAGTATTATCAAGCTGTAGGGCAGGGTTAGCTATGCTGAAATGTGCACATTGGCTCTAGGTGATGGTTGCTGTTGATGTGACACCTTAACCACATGTATAAAATGGGACAATGGGAACTGATACTGATGCCGATTTTTGTGTAGGCAAGCTGTGTACCGTCATTTAGTTTATTATCACAGCTCAATCTCCAAACAGAAAAAAAGAGAAAGTCTATATCAGTGATGCTGATACTCTTATCGGAGTATTTCAGTAAGTAAGAATACAGTACTTCCTGGCAAACGGATTATCTTTTATGTGTGTCTGTGTTCTTTTGAAGGATGATTGCACAGTGGTAGAACTCTAACTCACACTTAAACATTTCCTCTTGGGCATACCTACAGTTGTATGATCTGGTACTCCACTGAAATCATTTGTGGGTTTACAGAGAGAAATCTAATTAAGTATGTTTTAACCTTTCTACCACACTTTCACAAACTTACTAACTGCCAGACAAAAAGTATGTTTTTTTCCTATGGTTATTTCTAAGTTCATTGTGAAATCCTTATATTTTAAGGTCATTCCAGTGTTGATGTTACTGCAAAAAAGTCAGGATTATTTGGAATATTTAACTTTGGATATTTGTGTTCTTGTGTGTGTGTGTGTGTTGTGTGTGGTGGGAGGTAATGACACAAACATTGTAACTTGTTTTCAAATATTTATAAAGATATATTTTTAATTCCACCTAAGTAAGATTCTGCATTTACCTGAAGTTTCTGTTCTTAGCCGTCACTGTCACAGTAGTAGAGTCTGACAAGGTGTTTTTGTAGATAGAGGGTGAGAAAGTGACTATGTCTTCCTGAAACTGCTGGACTCTCGATATATGGATTATCTGCTGTTGCTCGTCTAGTCAGGATATAATAGAATACTCTTTGTGGGTTCTGCTCAAGCAGCTTTATCATGCACAAACACATAAGGACTGAGGCTTAATAACTTTAACCTAGATAAACTTATAAACAAACTAGCTATTACATTCATACATGCTCACTCTCTGGCTGCACTCTCAAAATGGCACTAAAGCTAGCACATGCTTGCTATTTATATGCAGGTTCAGGCCTTGAAATGCTTCTTACAGATACAGCACACACACTCTTTTCTACATACTCCCTCTTTGAGAAACAGGTTATGCAATATTGACGACATCGATTAACATGCAATTGATACAAATAATTCTTTGTCATGCAATTATACAGAACTAAATACATATAGACAGTCATGTCCAGGTCGCTGTGTATTTTACACTAGGTCTGGAAATATGACCAAATCTTGTGACATGAAATTTAGAATTAGATTTAGCAACTGGGACTGTCTCTACTGAATGTTCAGCCTTAGGGACATCAGAAACATCATCAAGAATGGAAGTAGAATTTAAAACACATTCCACAACAGGAACATTGTCTGGATTACTTTAAGATCTAGAGTGTGTATCACCAGAACAATGCTGCAATATCAATTTTGGTGCAGGAAGATGTCTGCGATTTCTCCTGTACTCCACACCCTCAGATTCTATGAAATAGGATATCGGCTCAGTACAGATAGCTGTTACTTGACCAATCTGGTCGAAACCTCTCACCGTTTGTATCCTCACTGCCTCCCCTTCTGTCAATGGGCGAAGAGATCTGCTCGATTTATCATAACTGGATTTCTGGAAATAACGCTTCTTGAATAATTGGGCTCTAATTGTCCTGTTGTTCTTAGCTTTAGACCTCAATAAACTGGAACTAATAGGCAGTGTTATTTTGGTTTGCCTGGATAGAAGTCTTTGAGCAAGCAAGCCAAGTATGTAATCATGGGGTATGTTTCTGAGATTAAGTAAATACAAAAAGACATCGGTATTATCATGCTTTGACCTTTCAAGTAATTGCTTTGCACTCAGTACTGCACGTTCAGCTAGCCCATTGGACTGAGGATATTTAGGACTACCAGTGACATGTACAAAGTCCCATTCTTTTGCAAATTTCTGAAACAACTGACTGGTAAATTGGGTACCATAGTCAGAAATAAATTTGTCATGATGCAAAATCTGTATATATTTTCTTTAGAATAGTAATTAAAGGATGGTGATCAGTTTCAATCTGAATACCTCAACCATAGATATAATCATGAAACTTTGAACATCCAAGTACTATTGCCAAAAGTTCTTTCTCAATTTGAGCATATTGCATTTCATTTTGGGTAAGGGTTCTATAAGCATAGGCTACTGGTCTACCTTCTTGAAGAATAACTGCACCAAGACCAAATTTTGAAGCATCACAGGAAAGAGTGACTGGTTTATTGACATCATAGTATCTTAATGCAGGGAGGGTGGCAATTTTCTGTTTAAGGTCTTCAAATGTTTCTGATGCTGTTCCAACCAAGACCATGTAACATTTTTGTGCATCAACTCTCCTAAAGGTGCTGTTAACTCACTGAAGTCTGGTACAAACTTGCCTAAACAGTTGACTAGGCCAAGAAAATGTTGTAGAGCTTGAACATTATCTGGTGATGACATCTCAAGAATAGCTGCTTGCCTGGATGGGTCTGGTCTCAAGCCGGTGCTGTAAATAAATGACCTACATATGTAACTTCTGGTAGTCTGAAATTGCACTTTAGAGGATTGAGCTTTAAGTTCACTTCACGTGCTCTGTCTAGAACTCTCTTAAGATTTCTGCCATGCTCTGCTTCACCATTGCCTCCAACTAATAAATCATCCACTATTATGGCACAAGGATAACTTGAAAACATTTGTTCCATTGCATGCTGGAAGACTTCACTTGCAGAATTTATTCCAAATGGCATCCTTAAACAAACAGGTTGCTACATTGCCAATAACAAGTCCACCATGAATCCAAAGGAAATTATTAAAAGAAGACTTCTACAGATCTATTGATCTTGATGACGAAAGCGCTTATCTCTCTGTGTGGATTTAATAAATTCCTTTTCATGGATGCGTGTATTTGTTAAGCAACTCAATTTTTGCTGCTTTGTGCTTTTTTGCTGCTTTTGGCCTTTGTAGGAATCTATATCTGCCAAACAGGATGCTAAAAGTAGTCATTAATGAGGATTTGCGATCAAGCATCACTTGCAAAAATGAACTTTTTGCATCCAAGACAGAAAAAACAGTAGCATTCGGTATCAAGGCTGTGACTTCTGTGACTGTATGCATTGGATGATGTAGTCATTTTAATGCTTTGTTCAAATCTCTTGGGTCAATACATATTCTGATTTTGTCTGAGCCTTTTTTGTGGGCAGCTACCATGGACGACACCCATTCAGTTGGTTCTGTAACTAGACAAATTACACCTTGCTGCACCATTTTATCCATCTGAGCTATGACTGTATCTTGCATAGCTATGGAAACGTTTCTTGATGGTCTGACCACTGGACTGACCTCTGGGTCTAACTTCATAGAATACACAACTGGAAGTTTGCCCAACTTGTCATCCAAAACTTCAGCATATTCTGAGAAAATGGCTTCAGTAAAATTGGAACTAGGATATGTGCTCATATGATGAATTTCTTTGGTAAAAGAAAGCAAATTCATTCTCAAACTGTCTCGGACACCCAATAATGACTGCATAGGTCTTCGAACTACATAGAATAATAAGCTATAACAGTTCCTAGCCAAATAACATGAAAGCACTACTGAGCCTTCAGTTTGAATTTCTTCACCTTCATAAACAAAAAGTTTCACACTACTAGCCACATTGAGTTGTTCACCAGCTCTCACCTTAGCAAATGTGTCTGTTGACATAACATTACACTCTGAACCTGTGTCTACTTTGAGCTTGGTGGTTTACCAATTGATCCAGACAGTACAAAACACTTCGTTCTTTGCCAACAAATTCACTGCATCAACCTTTTCACCAATTCCTGATATACCATCTATGTAGAAAGCAGAATTGCAGCTCTCTATATGACCAACTTGCTTTTTTGCATGACATTTCTTTATAACTGTATGAGGTTTACTTGATTTGCAAAACTTTTGAAAATGGTTCCATTTTTTACACTTCTGGCATTGCTAACCAAATGCTAAGAATTTTTTAGATGTAGCATTTCTAACAGAGCTGGGTCAGACATGGCTTTTTAAGTCAAGCAGAGATTGTCTCTAAGTGGGTGATATGAGACACAGAATTGTTAGAGTTTGAGTATGTCCATATAGGACAAGTGTTTAAGGCCTAGGATCCTCTTTGTGAGGTACTTTTGCGGCCTGTATGCAGTTTTGAATAATACTCTGTAGAAGTAATTTCTTTTTTAAAGTTATTTCTGTAAGAGTTCTATGTTTCAGAATCAAATTTATATTCGCTACATTTTAATTTGCTTTGTTTTTAATGTTGTTGTATCTTTCGGCTTTTCCCAGTTAGGGGTCGCCATAGCGGAACTCCAGTCCGCTAATGATTGGCAGTAGATTTTTACGTACCGAGTTGCCAGCCCTGACACACAACCTTCAACGAAGGTACGCCCATTCACGCATGTCTCCACACAGAAGACGCTTTAGCTGAGAATCGAACAGGACAACGTCTTACTGTGAGGTGACAACGCTACGGCAGCACCACCACCGCAGTAATTTGTTTTGTTTTTTAATAATTTGGTTTAATGTGATCTCATGTAGTATGTTAAGATTTGTATTTTTGTCATCCTAAGTATGCTTAGTATGTCTTCTGCTTCAAAAAGCTAGTTTTATTACATTTTTGGCTCTAAAAGGGTTACAAAAGGGTTTAATTTCTGTTGTGTTTAGATATTTAGCATTAACAAGTCTGTGCACTTACTTTGACATTCAGTAGTACTAGGTTTTGTAGAACTGCTGATAGCGTGGGATTTTAAGATTTGGTTATAGAAGCATTAACCAAGTCCGTATGAACAGACATTCTTTCAAACCATTAATGTAGTAAAATCAAGATAAAAATTAATGAACAGGGCAATCAGTTGCATGTTATGTTTATAACCTTCAAATTACTTTACCATGTATAAATAGGTCTATAATATGATATTTTTTACCATGTATAAAAAAAGTTCCGTAATAAAGGTTTATTTCATTATTGCCACCAAAATAGATGAGTTTAAGTTCTTTATTAAACCAGTCTGAGAACTTTAATTTTTGTATCCTTTAGCTTTTATAAACCTATCCTTAAGTAACACTTTCATTTTTTTATATACATTTAGTGTAAAACATGGTTATTGTTTAAACACATGAAAATCATAATCTGAAATCCATCGACTCCTAGTCATGAGCAAACCAATTATGAAATTTACTGGCAAGTCTACTTGGGGTATAAAAATACCTATGGTCGACATGGGTATCCTGGGGCAGTGTAGCAAATGCCTCATGTTTGCCGACAATCCTCTACTCCTAGCCCACACAAACTCAACATGTGAGAGATGCAACTATATTAAGAACCTTGAATAGATGCTCTCTCACACACCACTACACAATGGCACCCAAAGTTTATCATGAAGGGTTCCAAGACACATAGTTCCCTAACCTCAGGAAGCACCTTAAGAAACACACAAATTATACTAAGCAAAAGACTGCCCTCTGCATCACACTGGAAATGCGAGCAGAAACAAATCAAACCTATTACTAGAATATTTTCAGTGTGTGGTCTTGAGTTCCACATAGTGAAAGCCCAAGTAAACACAGAGAATACAAAGACAGCAAAACCTTAAACTCACATGTGCCTGGAATTTTGCAAAGTTCAAAACTGCTAGCAAAAAAAAAAAAAAATTAAAAGCACATTAAGCTATAAACCATGCAACATTACATAAGTTGAAGACCAGAGTTTCTTCTGCTGTGGGGGTTAGTGCTGTCCCTCTTAATAAGCAGCAATAGCTATGCTGCCATCTTCAATATACATTTTGAGGGGGCTTTATGCATACAGAATATGCACAACAAACTATCTAAAGGGAGCTCTCTCACAGTCCAAAGAAATTAACACATCAGTCAAAAAGTGAGTGAAATAACAATAATAGTAGCGTTCCATCATTAAAAATAACTTAAATGAAAACATGGAACGGATGATCAATCTGCTACAACAGCAGCAGTACATTTGTTTTTGCAGAACAGTACACTCAACTGCATAACCCCCGACCACTCCTGAACTTTAATACTAGCACTTCAAGGTCACATGTATCTTGGGGGATCTGTAACTTAACATGCAGTATTCCAGATTCAGGTTCCAAACAGTTTACGGCAAACTACTACTACAGTAACCAAAAAAAGACTACAGGGACAAGTGACTACATTAGCACAAGTATTCTAAATGTTCAACTTTACCAAAATAAACCCTCATTAAATTACTGTCCTAACTATATTACCACGTTATATCCTTTAGTCCCCCCATTTCTTACATTTCAGAAATATACTACTACATATCCCTCATACTGTACCTGTTCTCCTACTTAGGTTGGCAGGAACTAGGCTAGCTTCCCTTTCAGGCCATTTTAAGTCAGGCAGTTTCTTTTCTGATACTTGAATTAACCTATCGCATTTGGTGTTAGATTGGCCTCACCCATCTCATGGTCAATAATTACACATTAACCCTAGTGAGAATAACAGAGACCATACACTGATGCTTTACGTCATGCATGGGTTCCCTCAGATTATTTAAAAGCTGTCTCTGTCCATTAATAGAAGGGGTAGTTACCCTCAATCTCAACAAAACTCTTATGGTCTGCCCTTCAAGCAAAATACCTCTGAAAACTATCTCCCAATCAGACCATCTATAACAGCACTCACATATCCTACTGTTTTAATTATCCAAATCAACACACATTTACTCACACATTGGGCATTAAACACACAACCAAGAAAAAATATATATCTCTGCCTGTACGATTCACACCTCCATAACCATTAACAGTAACAACCACTCAAACCTAGTCCGAACTCGGCATATTCAAGCACCAGACAGCATATCCACAGTAGCTCCTTTATCAATACTACCTCACCCATAGTCCCACCCCAGCATTCATCTACACACATCCAACGTACAAAGTCCACAATGTGCATGCTTGGATTATACTACACATTCTAGATATCTTAGATGCCACATTAACCTGGATCTGCCAGGAAATAAAATTGCCCCCCACCTAGCTAGAACATTATCAGATTAAACAAAGCCAACCAAGCTGGCCATGCTATTTTCTAAAAAAAGCACACCAGATATCTACCCTTTTCCCAACACCCTGCCAACACAAAAATCCCAATAACCATGTTAAAACTAAACCCACCCAAGACAAAGCCCAGTTGTGTGGGAGTATACACATCACACACATACATTACACACAAATGCGATAGTGAAACCATTTCTCTTCACTCAGAATCCAGTTCCCCACAACTAGCTGTCATCAATACCCGACTAGCCTTACTAGCATCTCCGAAGCATATACACAGTTTTGTGACACTGTTTGCTATCCCAGCTCTATACTTCTAATGTAAACTTTAAAAAGTGATACATACTAGTCTCTGAGAGGTGAGGTATTAAGCTGATTTAAACTAAAATATTAACATTTTCTGCCTTACCAAGTTCTTTCCTCACTTCTATTTCTTTGAATTTCTAATCACAAGGTTTAGTATCTGACAAACTCATTAACATACTTATTTAAATAACCAGTGTTAAACATCTAGTAAATGTACAAGTATCTTAAACAGCAATTTTCTGTATTTCATATAATCTTATCAACAAATATAGTAAAATACCACCAAAGGATGAGCAAGCCTGGGACACAGTGTCACAAGAACTCCACCAGGATAATCAAAAACCTTTTATTGAGCGCTTTCATCAGGTTGTAACCAAAGACTTCATTAGAATACAACAAAACATAATACACTCTTGTTAAGTATACTAAAACCTGTGAGAACACATGACATAGTAAGCCAATGAATCTTCTCATAATATTAATTATGAACAGATTTTCTCTAACACATCACGTTTGAATTCATGGACAAATTTTAAAGTAAAACAGCAAAAAACACTGTTACCTAAAAAGTGACAGAAATGTTACAATAACATTTCAACAAACAGAAGCCATAATATACAACTCAAACATATAAAAACTAATAAAAACTATATAACATAAGAACGCAACTTTAATAGGCTGCTTATACTGATGTTGTCATTAAGACCTGGGGGGGGGAGCACAGGCATTCAACTTAATTTGCCAACATAATTTCCTGAATTCTATACAGTCCTCCCAGGGACCCCCTCTAGGATCTATTTTGATTCCTTCAACAACAGCAAATAATAAAACATGTGTTGAGTATTTTTCTATGTGCTTATACAAGACATTATTTTTGTTACCATTTTTATGTCCCTATAATGCTCATAAATTTTGTCCCTTAACTTTTTTTTAGTTTTCCCAATATAGAACATATTACAGTACTGACACAGGGCAGCATAAACAACCCCTTTGGAGTTGCAAGAAAATTTGCCGTTAGGTTTTATGGTTGTGTGGCTCAACTTAATCTGGTCACAATTCATGACCAAATAACACTGATAACAACAGCCACACTTTTTAGTCCCAATAATAGTGCTGCTACTTTCAAAAACATTTACCCTCTCAAGTAACTGCTTGATGCTTGAACCTTTCCTAAATACTATTTGTGGCATATCTCCCACCTGGTCTAAAATACCAGGATGACTCCAGAATAGCTGCCAGTTTTTCTTTAAAATAGTAGTAATAATTTGATGGTCAGTATTAGTAGTTCTGGGAGTACCTATAACATTACCCACCACGTTAACCCCCAAAATAGGTAGAATGTTATGACTATTTCTTCTACACACAATTTCTTTCTTTACTATGGAGATCAAACTAGTGGGGTACCCTCTGGCCAAAAACAACTTAGTATTTTACACTGCAAAAGAAAATCCTGGTCATTACTGACCATTTGAGCAATTCTCACGAATTGTCCCTTTACTATATCACGCTTTAGAAATTCAGGATGGTTACTCTCAAAATGTAATAAACTATTACAATAAGTAGGTTTCCTATACAGGTTGCTTATAAAGCATTTCCTGTCATAATCTTTCTTGATGTCTACATCTAAGTAGTTGATGCCATCTTTTTTGTGTATGTAAGTGAAATTTAAAAAAATCAGTGCTGTTGTTTAAATAATCAATGAAGGTAGTAATATCTTCCCCTGTATCGTTCCACAAGAAAAACAAATCAATGTAATGTAAATAAACTGTCCATTTGTTGGCAAACTCTGAACTAAACAAGTATTTCCTTTCCCACATAAGCATAATGATGTTTGCAAACAGTGGGGCATAAATGGCCCCCATGGCAATGCCTGTCTTCTGTAGGAAATACTGCCCTTCAAAGTAGACAAAATTGTTTTTTCAATAATAACTCCATAAGGGTCACTAATGTTGCCACTTCACTATTAGTGAACATTTTACTTGTGTGCCTTTCTGTAACTTCTTGGATTTGACAAATCTCAATGGCTTTGCTCAGCGTTAAATCACTGTCATGAAGCAAAATCTCACAGCAGCACTATTAATACCATACACAAGCCACTCCTTTATTGACTCATCTTTTAAGTCACCAACCCGACACATTTTAGCTTTGTTTCTCAGGATAGTAATGTAAGCTGCAAAAGTTTTCCCTGGTTTCTGATCTCTTGTGTAAAACAAATGCCTCTCTAATATAATATTTGTCTGGGGTTACACGTTTCTCTGAATTTGCACTTTAAACACTTGGGGTTTTCCCTTGATTCAGCCTGTATGACAATATGACAATTTTCACCTTCTCCCTCATATACTGCTGGTGCATACACAAATTAATGCTCCCTTTCAATGGACTCTTACCCAGCTACGTTTAGCAAAATGAATTCCCTGGTGCATACATCTTTGTCAGAATAAGTTGCTTGTATAAAATATTGTACTCTTGCTCAAATATTCTCCAATTCTCTGCAATATTCCGATCAAATACAAGTGTTGAGGGCTTTTGAAATCCATCTGCCATCATTAACACATACCAGTGAAGAGTTTTTCAAGTATGCATGAAAATACATGCATAAACATATGCTAGAAATTTATGCCAGTATTTGTAACTTTGCCAAAAATCACAACAAGCCTCTGAATAACTGAACTTTGCGAAATAAATCTCTTGGGCACTGTAATGCTCTTGAAATTATTGTACTGCAAAAAATCACCTCTTATCAATGTAGGAAACATTTAATAATAATTGCACTGTGCGAACAAACTAGACAGAAAAAGCTCAGAGTAAAAAACATTTTGAAGTAACTGCACTTTGCAAATAAAGAGTACACAGCACACTGAAACATCCCCAAAATGGCGGTACCTTGCTAAATAACTCTTTACAGTGCAAGAAACACTCTGTAATGGCATCACTTTGCAAATAGACACACCCAGCACAAGAAACTCTTCAAAATGTCTGCACTTTGACTGTATTTCATGAAATAGTTCCACTCTGCACAAAAATAAACTCTTCGGAATACAATCACAGTAATAAGCACACACTGTAAGCACTTTACACACTTTGAGATACTACGAATAACCTTAGTTATGCCCTGAATACAATACAAAGTACTAGCTATGGCAAAACACAGTACTTTACCATTAAACATGCAGTGACCTTGCTTTATTTATGCTTAATCTGCCCTTTTTGCCCTTATATTCGTTTTGCTCATTTAATCTCTTTTCATGCCCATTAAACTTTTCTTGTTCTGTTTTACTCTAAACATGCCTGTTTTACTCTAAACATGCCTGTTTTGCTTTAAACATGCTCATTTTCCCTGAAACATGCTCATTTTGCAATTCTGAGGTGATTTCCAAACCCCTTATGTGCATTTCTGATAACTGTTTTATCAAATATCTTAATTTTAAACATTTTGTTTAATTAAACATTTTTGTGGCTCTCACTTGTTTAATAATGCGGTGGCCGCAGTGGTGCAGTAGTTAGCATTGTCACCTCACAGCAAGAGGCTCTCCGGTTTGATACTCAGCTGGAGCACCTTCTATGTGGAGTCTGCATGTCATCCCCACAGTCAAGTGACATTTAAAGACATGCAGGTAGGTGCGTGAATGAATCTGTGTGCCTTCTTTGAAGGTTGTGCATCGGGCTGGCACCTCAGCACCCTAAAAATCGACTGCCAGTCATTAGCAGACTGGAGTTCCACTGTGGGCCTTCTTTGAAGGTTGGCAGTCAGGCTGGCACCTCGGCACCATAAAAATCTACTGCCAATCATTATTGGACCGGAGTTCCGCTGTGGCGACCCCTAACCTGGAAAAGCCAAAAGACAAGACTTGTTTAATAATGCAGTTTGTGCCCTTGTAATGCTCTGCTTTATCTTTTTTATAAAGTAAACTGTTTGTGAAAGTTTTCATTACCTTTGGTTCTTTTCTGGCCCCTTTTCATGCTTGTTTCTCTTAGTTTACCTTCACTGTTAACTATGCACCTCATAGCTCTGGATATCAGTCTCTGGAATCCAGATTCCGACACCATGTCGCTCATCTAGTCTGGATGTAGTAGACGAGTCTTTGTGGGTTCTGTTCAAGCATGTTTTTTATGTACAAACACATCAGGAGTGAGGCTTAATAACTTTAACTTAGATAAACTTATATACGAAATAGCTATTATATTCATTACATGCTCACTTTCTGGCTGCACTCGCAAAATGGCACTGAAGCTAGCACATGCTTGCTATTTATATGCATGTTCAGTCCTTGAAACGCTTCTTAAAGATACAGCACACACACTCTGTCCTACACCCACAAATAAGAAGAGACTGTTAAATTACTTACAGAAGAACAATGAAAACTGTGGCATTGCAGTTGATAGTAAAATGCATTTCATTTTTCAAAATGCTCGGTAGTTGAAAAGAAAATGAGTGGGTGGCTAGCTCCTAAGTTTTGCTATATTGTGGCATAAGAGTCTTAGAATAAGGCAGAGGGGCAATTACCATAAAGTGTTTGGATATTAGTAAAAGTAGGAAAAAGAACTGGAACAGTAAATGTGACTGACTTGTTTACTTTGGTTAATGTAATTTAAAACTTGGCTAGGAATGATAAGTACATACCTGTCTTACTAGAGGATTTCAGCAGTGTAATGGATACACATGTAAACAGATCTTCATTCAGAATAGGGTGACATGACCACTTGCTGCAATTGTTGTGACGTATTGTGGTAGGACAGAGGACTTTTGCTTATAGGAAACATTTTAACCAGTCTCGACATTCTTTTTAATTTTTGTGTGTTTTTGTGTATATATATATACACACACACACACACACACACACACACACACACACACACACACACACATATATATATATATATATATATATATATATATATATATATTTATATTAATATATATATATTTATATGGGTCTACTTCATTTGATCGAAAGACCATTTGACCTAAACCCATTTGATTGAAATTTCATTTGATCGAAGACCAGTATTCAAGTCAAATTACAGGGAGTTGTTCTCCTCCCCAATGTTGTGCGACCATGGAGTTGGTATATATAGTTAGGGGGTGTGTGGGGGTGCAGCCCCCCACATTGGGGGGTGTGGGTTGGCGAAGCCCCCCTAACCTATTTTGTTTAAAATCTGTACATTTTGTTTTATTTTCTTCTCTTAAAGGAAACTAGGTGGGGACAAAGCCCCCCACCCCTCAATGTGGGGGCTGTACCCCCAACTATATATACCAACTCCAGGGTCGCACGACACTGGGGAGGGGGACAAATCCCAGTTTTCTGCCTTGAATACTGGTTTTTGATCAAATGAAATTTTGATCAAATGGGTTTAGGTCAAATGGTCTTTTGATCAAATAAAGTAGATCCATATATATATATATATATATATATATATATATATATATATATATATATATATATATATTGTGATGGCCCTGCACTGGCCCAGTAATCAAGGAGCCTCAATCCTCACCACTAACACCAGTGAGGGACGTGCACATTAGGAGGATGACAAGTACACACACAGTAAATTACAATTTCCCTTAAGAGCACACAGAGATCACAGTCAGTCTGGGGCTGGTTTCTCCCTCTCTCTCCAGATCTCCAATAAGACTGCTCACTGGCACAGCTATAGGGTTAAGATCTCAGCCAAGTGGTCAAATCAAAACCTCTAGCACCCTCTATGTCCAACCAGTGCTTTGTGTCCCTGCACAAGTAGCTCACACACACACACACACACACACACACACACACACACACACACACACACACACACACACACACACACACACACACACACTTTGAGATGTAATTAATTTGCAAATACACAAACACTCCTGGGGAAGGCTGGCACAGGTTCACTAGCTATGCCCCCTTCTGCCCAGACTATAAGGTAGTATCAGCTGCCACCAACCACTCTTTATCAGTTACTATAAGGCTCTTCCCAGAGGGTGACCAATTCTACTGTGTAATGTTACTATTATCCAAATGGTAAGTGTGACGAACAGCAAGGCTATATGAGTGGCCTGTACAGTGTCACCAAATACATATGCAAGTACTCTAAACAAACCAGCCAAAATTAAAAGGTTTAAATATATTTAATAATAAACAATAAAGAACAAGACAATGCTCAATAACAACACAGTGACAACAGAGTTCAGAATCACAGGAAATACTTTAAAACAACATTGCAGGACAGTCTCAAATAAATACAGAAAAATCTAAACTAATCTTTACTGTATTTCTAAGAGATACTATGCTCTAAATGACTTACTTACAGAGCTGGGCAAATATAGATGAAAAGTGCTGATGAGAGGATGTTTCTAGGTCCAAAGACAAATACAAAATGCACAGACTTTCTTTGAGAGATAGTTCTTAAATATTAATACACATTACTGCTGGGTTAGTTGAATGACATCACTATTTCACACATTTTCCTTCAGTTCCCAGGCTAACAGAAACTTAAAATTTATCACCTCTGTGTCAGAAATACTTACCTTTTAGAAATTTGCCTGGAACTGCAAGTCTTAAAACAGTTACACACTTTTACCTTTAAAACATGTAATTTTTGTTTCCAGACAATAAAAATAATTTCTAGCTGTGGTCATTCTGTCTCCTAGCTGAGATAAACACCATCATAAACAATTCACTTATTTTCTTAGAGTTTGCAAGTTAACTCTCTTCTTTTCCAGTATGGTACACTGGTTACATTCTTGAAGCTCAGCACATAACATATACTTTTCTTACATTTGTAGGACAAGCATGCAAACCATATTACTATTCACAAATAACATAGAATTATTTACAAAATTCCAGCTAGCTGGGCTGGCAGCCTTCACAATTCTCCCCCCCCCATGAGAACTCAAGCTAGTTTTTCAAGTGACCCTTGAGAAATGTTGCTTGAGAGGGTTAAGCCTATCTAGAAATATCTTACCCCATTCCCTGTCTTGAGAGCCCATCTGCATTGGCATTGCTAACCCCACTGCAGTGCTGCACTGTCATATCATATGCTTGCATCCATAGGCTCCACCTTAGTAACTTAGCATTTTGCTGGCTGGCTCGATTGTGGTCTGTAACTACAGTGAATTTTCTTCCATACAGATAAGGCTGAAGTTTCTGCAGTGCCCACATTATGGCTAGACATTCCTTTTCTACAGCTACATAACATTCTTCCTTGGGTTGGAGCCTACAACTGAAATAAACTACTGGATGCTCTTCTCCTTCTGAAGAAATCTGGCTAATTACAGCTCCCACCCCATGGTTTGAAGCATCTACATGCACAACAAATTCTTTGCTGTAATCTGGACTGGATAACACAGGGGGTCCTCCCAAAGCTCCTTTCAGCATCTGGAATGCCTGCTCATATGCTGGGGTCCACACTAACTTATCTGGCCTGTTTTTCCTTGTCAGGTCTGTGAGGGGAGCAGCTATAGTACTATAACTGGGGAAAAACTTTCTGTAGTACCCTGCTGTCCCTAAAAATGCCCTCACCTGCTTTTTGGTAACAGGTGCAGGCCATGCCTGAATGGCTTCCATTTTGTCAGGTTCTGGCCTGATCTTACCATTCCCCACTCTATATCCTAGGTAGGAAACCTCTGCCATACACACCTGACATTTGCTGGGCTTAATGGTCAACCCTGTCCTCTGTAGTCTGCCACCTCCTCCCTCACATGCTGAAGGTGTTCTTGCCAGGAATGACCGTAGATGGTAATATCATCTATGTAAGCAAGGGCAAAATCTCCTGCTCCTGCTAGAATATGATCTACCAGCCTCTGGAAATTCACTGGTGCATTTTTCATCCCAAAGGGTATCTTTGTGAACACATACAAGCCAAAAGGAGTCATAAAGGCTGACCTCTCTCTAGCACTGGGTGTCAAGGGCACTTGCCAGTAGCCCTTGGTAAGATCAATGGTGGTAAGGTACATAGCACCACCCAGCTGCTCTAGGGCTTCATCTGTCCTAGGCATGTGGTAAGCATCTGACTCTGTGTGGCTATTTAATTTCCTGTAGTCCACACAGAACCTGGTGCTGCCATCCTTCTTTGGTACCAGCACAACTGGGTGGCCCAGGGACTGGTGGACTCCTGAATTACCTCTAGTTCCAGCATTTCCTGTATCTCCTCCCTCAGAGTCTGTTTGACTCCCTCAGGCACCCTATAAGAGGCCTGCTTAACAGGTCTTTGGGGTCTTGTAGGCACATGGTGCTGCACCAGGTGGGCGCACCCTGGTTTCCCAGTGAACATGTCCTCAAACGGGTCTATATCAGAATTTCGAAGTCTGACAATATCGAACACGATATTGTTGACATGAGATTACTGAAAGTGCACAACATCGAATGTTTAAATGGAAATCTCCATAAGTGGAGATTTCCGTTTACTGCAATGTTGTGCGATCTCAGAGTTGGTATATTTAAGTAGCGGGGGGTGTGGGGTGCAGAGCGGCTTGCTTCCCTGTGTAAACACTTTAGTTTAATTTATTTAGTTTTAGTTTTTTTATAACCGTTCGATGGTTTAAGACTTCGATGCATAAAATTCGATCTTTATGCATTCGAAGTATTAAACCTTCGAGGTTATAATATAGACCCCCCCCAAACTCCTTTAACACTGCTTAGATTTTCTGAACCTGGGTGGGAGATAGCTGCTGGGAGATTGCTACCCCTTCCACTGAGGTGTCAGTGTGAGCCTCATTGAGGAGATCAGTCACCAGATCTCCCTCAGACTCCTCCTGCAATCCACTGCAAATACTCAACACAGTGCCCTCCCTATCATGGTAAGGTTTTATCATGTTAACATGGTACAGTTTATGCCTCTGCCTCCTGCCTAGCAGTTCTACCATGTAGTTAACAGAACTGACCTTCCTTACCAACTTGTAGTGTCCCTTCCAAGCTGCCTGCATCTTGTTGTGTCTGACAGGAATGAGAACCATTACCTGCTGCCCTATAGCATACTCAATAGCTCGAGCATATCAGACCTTTTTCTGCTATTGGGCTTCTGCCAAGTTCTCCTGGGCCAACCCCATGAGTTCCCAGAGCCTTTTCCTGAGGTTTAGGACATATGCTATAACAGACTCCGGGGGGATTCACATTCACCCTCCCACTCATCTTGAATTAAATCTAAAGGCCCCCTCACCCTATGCCCATACAGCAACTCAAAGGATGAAAAAACCTGTGGGTTCCTGGGGAACCTCTCTGTAAGCAAACAACAGATGGGGCAAATATTTGTCCCAGTCCCACTTAAACTGGTCTGCAAATGCCTGAAGCATGGTCGTGAGTGTAGAGTTTAACCTCTCAACAAGACTATTAGTCTGGGGATGGTAGGGGGTAGTCTTTAGGTGCTTCACCCTACAGTACTTCCACAGACAAGCCAACAGGACTGACATGAAATTGGCATCTCTGTCAGTCAGTATTTATTTTGGGAAACTTACCCTGCTGAAAATCTCTAACAAAGCATTTGCCACCTTTTCTGCCTCAATGGAGGACAGAGCCACTGCCTCAGGGTATCTGGCAGCATAATCTACTACCACTAGGATATACTTTTTCCCTGTGGAACTTGGGGTACTCAGAGGTCCCGCAATATCCATAGCTACCCTCTGAAATGGCTCCTCAATCACAGGTAAAGGAATCAAAGGAGCTTTCACCTTGTCTCCTGCCTTGCCTACCTTTTGGCACTGCTCACAGGTCCTGCAGTATCCTGTTACATCTCTGGAAATCCCAGGCCAATAGAAGTTCTGCATAATATGTCTCTTTGTACGTTTTATGTCCATATGACCTGCAAAGGGAATATCATGGGCTATGGCTAAAAGTGCCAGATGGTAGGCTCTGGGCACTACCAACTGCTGTATTCTCTCACCCTCTAGCCCTCCCTCAGGAGTCCACTCTCTATACAGTAACCCTTTGTCCCAGTAAACAGATTCCTCTTTCCCTTGAGAATCAGGTGCTTCACTAGCTACCTCTCTCAGGCCTTGTAATGTAGGGTCTGAGAGCTGAGCCTGTCTCAACTCTCTCTTTGTCACCCTTTCCAGCTCCCCTTCCACAGGAAGTCTGGTATTCTCTGACAGCGGTGCCTCACTGTCAGCCTGGGTACTACTACTCACCTCTGCCCTTGCAGTCACTCTGTCCAAGGGAACATCCATTCCCATAAGCAGCTGTGGCTCACCTTCAGTCTCACTGCTACAGGGTAGCTCCCTCCCTGAAGTAACCACCTCACCAGTCCTGGCTGCAAGTGTGCGGTCTGTCTGGGTCTCCCCCATGCTACCAGACCCACAGGCTTGTCTTCAAGCCTGGAAGTATAGCTGCTCCAAACCACCACACAGACAACTTAAAATACAAAAAATGGAAAAATAAGAAAACCACTGCCTGTGGTAAAGAAAGAGCACTCACTTTAATATATCCACACTATTAAAATATAAAATAAATTAACATACAAATTTCACGGACTAAGTGCTTTCACCTGATAAAATATTAAGGCATCATCAGAGTCAGTGAAAACATCTTTAAGCTCTATTTAAATAGCACCAGATCTTAAAGTCAATCATTACATCATGTCCTACCATGTCAAATTATGTAATATGAAGAATAAAATATCTAATAAATAAATAGTAAAAAATGTTAAAACAGTTAAAAGTTAAAAATAAAATTTCTGGAATGCAACTCTAGCCTGTTATAAAAACGGTAAATGAAACAAATCTTTGCAAAAGGTAGATCATGAACTCTTCAAACCAGATAAAACATATAAAACATATCCATCAGGTGTAAACTTCACATACAAAATCAAACTTCTTTTGCTCTCCATTTTAGAACACACAACAGAGATGTATTGTCATTAATGCCTGGCTTCTCTTTGCCATTTAATCTAAGTTGCCATTCTAACTCTTTGTTTAAAAAGTTCTAATTCAGGGTCACCTCCCTCTCATTCCTGCTTTTGTTTTGTCTAGCACAAAAAATATACATTTTTTATACTCATGGCATTCTCTAGTGTGCATGTATAAAGCACTGGTCTCTTTTCTTTTTCTTATATCCCTATTATGCACCATTATTTTGTCATGTAACCTCCTGATGGTCTTGCCTATGTAGAATGCAGGGCATGAAACACATGTAGCGATGTATACAACTCCTTTTGTATTGCAGTTGCCGCGTCCAGGACACTGCAATGTCCTATTGTATGTTTCAATAGTCACATAAGGTCTATCATTAATGAACCTACAACTACTGTATGCCCCATATTTGCTCATCCTAGAGATGTATGTCTTTTTAAACCTTTCATTGTCACATTCAAGTATTTCCTTGCTATTTCTGCCCCTGCTGTATACAACATTAGGTTTTGCACCTAATTTGTTTTTCAATTCAGTGTCAAGCAGACTGTCCCATATTCTACATAAACCTTTTGCCAAATCTGGAGCTAAATGACTGTACTGCAAGACCATAGCATCATTCTTAGGTATTTCTACATTCACCATCATTACAGTACTCATCCCACCTCTTAAAATGGGGCTAAATCTCATAGAATGATTTTTTATAACTTCTTTCTTAACTTGTACATGCCTGTATGTATATACAATGTGTGTATGTATACACACGCCTGTATGTATATACAATGTGTGTATGTACACACACGCCTGTATGTATATACAATGTGTGTATGTATACACACGCCTGTATGTATATACAATGTGTGTATGTATACACATGCCTGTACATATATACAATGTGTGGATGTGTACACATGCCATCCACAGATTTTCTGTACAGTTTGCAGTAAGAGGACTAATCTCCTTGCTCCTCAGTAACCAAGGGACACAGCTGCAGGTAATTATAAAAACTCCTTGCTCAAACCCCCCAATTTATCAACTAATGTCTGTAATATACCTCTAACCCTTTTGCCCAAAAAGTTGAACCCTCTTCTTAAACCACTGATCCCATATCTGAAGAACTGGATAATGTGTTTCCAGTGTATTTCTTGATAATAATTTGGATAAAAAAAAATTCAAACCTGGGGGCACCTGATGAGTTTCTGACCTGCATTCTGAATCACAATACTGTAAAGCACTTGGGGCAACCCTGTTTACAGAAGCTTGAGACATTTCCCCCAGCGCCCCAAAAAAACAAACAACACAATGTATTAGGCCACATCTCTGCATCTTTCCATGGCATTTCTTCAGAGTCATCCTCTCATAGGAGACAAATTACAAGTTTGTCTGTCCACACAAACTTTACACAGATCGGGTAAACCCTGTCCTCCTTCATAAAGTGGACCACTGTGAAAATGTCCCTAGCCCAGTGCCTACTGGCCACCACAGATACCTCAACACCTGTGACCTCCATCCCTGTAAAATGTACTTTGAAGGCTACAGCCTAGTATTTCTGACTACATAAAACCATCTTTTAAATCATCATCAGCCCCCCTTTTCCCATTTTTCTACATGGGGTTAGGGTATCATGTTAATTGTTGCCAATTATCTCGATTCAGTGCCACACTCCTGCCTTCTTCAACACTTATGCCTGACTATCACAAATCTTTCACACAATCCATCTACCTCTTTGCTGGATGCTCTCAGTTCCTCTTACCTCCTTCCTGTCTGTCCCAAATCTTCCTCACCAGATTGTCTTCTGCTTTTCTACACAAGTGCCCAAACCACCATAATCTGTTCTCTTTGATCTTTTGTGCAATTGGAGTTACTTTGGTTTCTGCCCTTATGCCCTCATTTCTTCGCCTGTCCCGCAGTGTGCATCCTATCACCTTTCTCAGGCTCTTCATTTCCATCACCCCTAACTTCTTCATCTGGTCTGCCTTTACTGCCCAGGTTTCTGTACCATACAGTAGTACTGGTCGTACCATTGTCTTGCGCACCTTACTTTTCAGCTTCTTTGGCATTCTTCTGTCATAGACTATACCTGATATTCTACGCCAGTTGGCTGCAGCCCCTCTGATTCCAGCTTTGACCTCTTCATTCAGACTACCCTTTTCCTCAACTACCCCTCCTAGATACTTGAAGCTGTTTACCTGTTCCACTATCTTCCCTTCTATCTCTATTCTCAGCTACTTCTGATTTCCCCATTTTTCAGCCATTACCACCTTCTTATCTGTGCTTACTTTCATCCCATGTGCCTCCAGATTTGCATTCCATTTTCCTATCCTTTGCTGAAGTTCTACCTCAGAATCTGCCTGTACTGCCACATCATCTGCATACAGCAGCTTTGTTGATCTGTCCCCTCCAGCCTGTTTGCTAATGTAGTCCATCACAAGTATGAATAGCAGTGTGGTCAGAGCTGAACCCTGATGTACACGCACTCCCACTGGGAACCCCTCTGTGAGGCTGAACACTGTTTGTACTTGAGCCATTGTGTCCTTGTACATAGCCTGCACTAATTCTACCAATGTTTCTGGGACTTCAAACCACAGCAGTACTGCCCAGATCAGCTTTCCTGGGACCTTGTCATATGCTTTCTCCAAATCAAGGAATGCCCAGTTGGATTCTCATCTCTAGCTTCTTCTCAAGTATCTGCCTCAGTGCAAACATTGGGTCAATTGTGCTGCATCCTGATCTGAATCCAAACTGCTCATCTCCCATATTACATTCTGCTATTCTGTGTATCCATTTATCAATCACCCTCTCCAGAACTTTCATGTAAAGTGATAGGAGTTTGATGCCTCCGTACTGCCCACAGTTGTGGATGTTCCCTTTGTTCTTGTACACTGGCATGAGTATACTTATTTTCCAGTCATCTGGGATATGCTTTTATCTCCACACTGTTATTAGTGCCCTCAGGAGTCATTTCTCCCCTATCTCACCCAGCATCTTTATCATATCTGCTGTCACCTCATCTGAGTTCAGTTCAATGCATGATGTCTCCAGTTTTCTTTTGGTCACACGATGTGAATACACTCTTTACATTCATACCTAATATTGAAGGTGTTGAGGCAGTGAGATTGTTTTTACACAAGTATAGTGATTATTCTCATGATATAATTTTTTTGATTTGCACACTTTTGGATATCATTCTTGAGAACAATGCTTTTATGTTCAATGAGCGTATTTATCTTCAGAAGGTTGGCATGGCTATGGGCTCATCTCGTGCCAATAGGTGCACCAACCTTGTAATGGCCATTTGGGAGGATGAATTTGTATTGGCTGCCCATGGTTATTCTTCACAGTTAAGATTTTTTAGGAGATTTGTGGTCGACGTCTTTTTTCTATGGGATGGGACTCTCTCTGAGCTTAATTCCTTTGTATGTTATCTTGAGTCTACTACTAATTTTCTGAGGTTTTTGATTAATGCACATATGGAATGTATAGATTTTTTAGATGTTCATCTACATAAGGATGTTAGTGGATTATTACAAACCTCAGTTTTTAGGAAAACCTGTAGGAGGAATTCCTTGCTCCATCTCACTAATATACATCCTGCAAATGTTTTAAGGAACATAGTCAGGAATCAAGTGTTTAGGACTTCAAGATTGCACACTAACAATGATGTTTTAGATGCTGCTTTAGGCAGATTGAGACAAGAGTTACAAGCACGAGGCTATTCTGCTAATGAGGTAGATTTTGCAGTGAAATATGTGAGTAGAGATATATCTGATTCAGCTAGATCATTTTTTTCTAAAAATGATAATCCCTGTGTCAGGAAGAGAGTTTCTTAGAGGAATCAGGTTAGACCTGTCATTACGTTTACTAGTGATACTGGGGCTATTTGTGAGGTGATATGCAGGAACTGGCCTATACTCACCTCAGATAGCTCTGTTTCAGATAATGTAGGTGATACACCACACTTCTGTATTAAAAATAGTATGTCCCTTAACAGGCAACTTTGTTATGGGAAAAGCAGTAATACTAGATCCTTATCTATTAGATTAGGTACTTTTATGTGTAGGAATTGTGCTGCGTGTCATTATATTTCGGACGTTAAAATATTTGCACATCCATCTAACAGTTTTGTTTTTAATCCCAGGTTTTATGCAGATTGCACTAGTAAACACCTTGTATATCTTGCATTTTGTACAAAATGTTGTAGTTTTTATGTAGGCAAAACTATTAGAACTTTAAGGGAACGTATTTTGGAGCATGTTGGTTATTTATTTTTATTTATTTTTATTTAACATTTGTTAACTGGGAAAGTCTGACTTGGAACAAAGCCAATTTTTAGCAGAGACCCACTTCTTCCTGCACTCCTTCTTTCTTCTGATGACTTCCTGGACTTTTGCATTCTACCACCAGCTTTCTTTATGTACCTTATTTTCATACCCGGCTCGGCCACATATCTTTTCTGAAGCCCTAACACATGCTGTTTTAGGCACTACCATTCTTCTTCAACTCCACCTATTTCCTCCTCTTCTTTGGGGTGCTAGAGCCCTGAGTAATTTATTGAACTGTTGTACTTTCCATAGTCAACTTCCAGGTCTTCAGTCTGGTCTCTGTTGACCTTAGAGCCTTCTCTGACCACTGCTTGCAGCTGATTGTGGAAGCTAGTTGTTTATGCTGTGGGCTGATTGTTTCACTGGGGATGACTTTGCAATCATGGATTCTACCTCAGTGCCATTTACTTACTAGGAGGAAGTCTACCTAAGTTACATGTTGACTACTCTTGTATGTGATCTTGTGACTGTCTCTTTTTCTGAGCCATGTGGTGGCTACTATCAAGTCATTTGCCAGACAGATATCTAGAATGGCTTCTCCTTCTTTATATTCCTGTTGCCCCACCCATGTGGACCCAGGCAGTCCTCATATCCTCTCTGTCTGTCCTGATATGTGCATTCAAGTCACCTATTATCAACACCAATTCATGTTGTCCTGCTTTATCTAGTAGGTCCTGCAACTGCTTTCTGAATGCACTCTTTTCCTCACTATCACAATCCTGCTGTGGGGTATAGGCTGAGATTATGAATACTGCCCTATCATTACACTGGAGTCTGACTGCCATAGTCTGTCATTAATTCTGATGATATCCCTTACTGCCTTCTGAAGCCTCTCTCTCACCACAATTCCTATACCATTTCTAGCCTGCCCACAACCTGAGTAGTAGACTCTGGATCCCAAGTCAAGTGACTTTGCTGCACTGTCCTTCCATCTCTTCTCTTGGATACATAGGATGACCGGCCTCCTCTGTATCATCATGTCATCCACTTCCAAGCTGCATCCTGTCAGTGAACCTACATTAAGTGCAGCAATTCTCAGTTCATGTTTGGCAGGTTGGTTGATTTTACATCCAGCTTTCACTCAACATAGCTATCCCTGGTAACCCAGGCTGGGCAACTAGACCACCCAGTAGCTTATTGACCCAGGGCTGCTGGGCTTTATGGTGGGCACACACTGGCCAATAGGGGCACCTATATCCCTCCCACTGTTAGCAAGGGTCCCTGGTGTGGGTCAGAGTAGGTCGGGTCCTCAACCCACTTAGCACTGGTAACTACCCATGCCCATTTTTGGTGACATTAGTCAACATGACCAAATCACCTAGAGCCATATTTTACACCATCAAGTGGCTAGCTTTGCCATGGCGTGCAGTCTGTGATCCATGTTTTCTTATCTTGAGGGTACTGCACACCACAGTAGATTCCCAAAGCGGATGGTCTGTAGAACTCTTCCCCCTATAGGGCACCATGTAGAGTCTGTGCTGCTGCCCACAGCTCCATTCATTGTTTAATTTGAGATGGAAACACTCAGCATGTATTTTGGACATGGGAGAAACCCCATGGAGACACATGGAGAACATGCTTTGCTCATTAGTCTAGGAATGTGTGGAAGTACGACAGACATTCCAACTTATCCCCCCCCATACACATTCATGCATTCATTCCATGAACACATGTGCATATACACGCAGACATAGACAGACACACATACACACACACACCTAACTTACCCCCTCACTAACCCCCCTACTGTGACCTTCCAGACAAAGCACACTCACACATGAACACACAAGCACACACACACACACACACACACACACACACACACACACACACACACACACACACACACACACACACACACACACACACACATTTGCACACTCCCAAAACTACCTGACCACTAATATTCCCAGCACTTATTACAGCTATGGATGAACATGGCCTTTTGGCTCTCTTCATAACCATGAGTGGCATGAAGTGGCCATGATACTTTATGCAGAATGGCTTGGTTGCATACATGCCCTGTGGCAGGCTGTTTCAGGGGAGAGAAGAGAACTAATTATATCTCACTGTAATCTTCCTGAATTTGGGCCTTTAAAGAGTAACACATTAAATGATAATTGTTTATCAGAGATGGTGTGACCTTGAACTCAGAATAAGAGTAAGAAAGTGCAGTGATGTCATCCCTTTTCCTTATTTTTCATGTATGGGCATTGCAGTAAATTCAATTACATGATAGATGAGTATATCATATGGATACAGCAGTAAATAGTTTTGTGCAATCGGGGTCAATCATTTCTGTGTTCAAAGGTGTTGGGATTTTGGGGTGTTATATTGGAATCTGTTCAACCACCTCTCATGCCTGAAATTAATTTATTATTTATTTAACCAGGGTAGAGTGCAGATTCATATAGACCTTTTTGGACTCAGGAGAACTGTCTTGTTAGTTGACTTGCTCAGAGTCACACAGTTAAGCAAATAGAGGTTAAGGGAATACAATTCTGGGCCAGAAGAAGCTGTCAATTAACAGCTCTAAGCTTTAATGCTCTTTTCTACCATCTCTGGCATGTATTCTGGCAACAACTACTGCTTTAAGGCCGTTTAACATGTCTAGTAGTGTGAAAATATAATACCGCTGAACACTTCCAAAGTATCCTCTCAGCAACAAGCAAGAGCCCAAAATATCTTGAAAAACTAACTGTAGGATACACCACAGAAGTCCAAATTTGCACCAACCTTCTACTTTATTCGAAAAAACAGAAACAAGGGATAAGCGCTTTCACGTGCTCCATGCACGCTTCATCAGATCTACTTACTAATGATTTTACTTCACTTTATATATCATTTGAAACACACTTAATCATTCTAATTAAACAATCATTCAATAAACATTTCTCTATTAGAGAATTAAAGTGACCAAGTGCATTCAAATTATACTAGCATATATGCTTCTCATTAATAACAGTGCTCATCCTATAAAATGCTGTAAGCATAAAAACACATATTGCAATAAATCCAAATAAAATAAAAAGTTAAAAATCATCTCTTAAAAACAGTTCAAAATGTGCATCAATGCTATATATGGCAAATATCAACACAAGTTTACGGGCATTCAAAGCCTGTAACGCCACGTTAGTATGAATCTTCAATTAATAGAACATAAAAAACTATTTTAAGCTATTGTATTGGTTATATTATTATTTTAAACTATTATATTAAAAATAGACTGTTTACTATGCAAACTGCATACTGTGTTCAACTACTACAGGTCTTCAAAGGAAATGCAGCTATGAGATCCAAATGCGTTGATATATTAAAAAGTTCCAAGGCAACCTTGTCTTTTAAACATAAGTGCTTAGATGTTATCATAAAGTAAAATAAAATAAACATTTATACATCAATATTTAATACTGTGCAAGCTAAAATCAAGCTCGCATAGTTTAAAGTCTGCTCACGTTACAAATCGCTCAAGGTGCATATTGTGCGCAAACAGCTTATAACCCTTGCTCTCATGTTCCAATATCAGAACATGAAGCCTAACAAAATTATGTAACCTTAAACTAAGCATTCATAGTGTATATACAAAAAACTAAATCTTAAAAATTTTTTTATTATTCTAATATATCTAATCCTTGGACTGTTGGGTGTTCTATTCATTTTCTCATCTATAGACTGGAATGACTGTCTTGTTTAGCCAACCTAGAGATGTAATCCTCATCAGTAATCACCACCAAAATGTGGAAAATGATGCATACTAAAAGATACTAAAGGAACCAGCTAACTAACATTATGGATAACATGTCCCAAAAACCTTTGACTAAGCTGATTGACAAAAATCTGAGATGGTGATACAAAATATAATACAGATTTAAAGGCGTGAAAATGGATGTGAGCAAAGTATATATAGTATATAATACAACCTATTCAGATATTTTGTGTTGATTATTAACTATTGCACTCTGTAGCTGTTGACTTAGTTCTAATAACTCATGAATTATTACATAAAATTACTGATTTCATATACTTAATATTCTAGAATAGGTTTTAAAGAAATGTAATTATTAATACCTGGATCCATGTGTGCTCCTGATCTAAAAATCCATTCAAGCTCCAAATGTGCTAAATAATTGATATTATCTCCCATCCTTAGATTTTGCTTGGCTACTTGTAGAACCCTGAATTTAAATTCATGTGTGGGATTCAAATTGATATGCCTGGCTAAGGCATTCAATTCGTTTTTCTTCCGAATATCATAAATATGGTTATATATACGCTCTTTAAGTTTCCTTTTTGTGAGCCCTATATAAAAGGCATCACATCCTGTGCAGGTCGCCATGTAAATCAAGTTCATGGTGTTACAGTCAGCAAAATGTTGAGGTTTAAATTCAAAAAAACCTTGCGGGTGCTGATAACATTGTATTGCTGTGATGTGTTGGCACATGTTACATTTTTTACATGGAAACGTGCCACACTCTAAACCTCCCTTCTCAAGGTTCTTCCTTGGTTTATTGAAATCAAAACTAAAAATGTTTTTTAAATTATCACATGCACGAAATGTGAAGGAGGGTTTATTCCCTACTATATTCTTAAGATCATTCACCATGGTAAGCACACTCCAGTGTCTACTTATGATATTCCTAATTTCAGCATTATCATTAGGATATTTCATCATGAATCTTACCCTATTCTCATAATGAGCTCCTTTACTGTATGGTAAGATTGATGTCTGATGTTTGCTGTAATTCAATTCAATTACACTGGATTTTTCACATCCTGCATCATTCATTGCTGGACCAATGACTTCATTCTTTATTTTCCTAACTAGACTGGGTTTGTAACCCCTCTGCAAAAAAGCTGCTCCATGACTTCAGCCTCATTAAATAAGGTCACCTGATTTTTACATAGTTTGGTTAATCTGACAAACTGACTCTTCACTACCCCTGTAAACACGTGCCTTGGGTGCATACTATTAAAATTCAATAATGTGTTTTTCCAACACGGTTTTCTATATAGTCTAGATGTCAACTCTTGTTCATTATTGAACCATAAATTCACATCTAGAAAATTGATGTTGTCACTAGAGTATTCTACCGTAAATCTTAAGAACTCCGTAGTGGATTCTAGATAACACACAAATTCCTGAAGCTCTGTCTTTGTTCCTGCCCATATTATGACCACATCGTCAACAAACCTCCTGTATAGTTGAATCTTGTTCATCCACCTACTGTTGAATAGGTGTTGTTGTTCCCAAAAATATAGGACCAAATTAGCGTAAGTATTCGCACATGGGGTGCCCATGGCGACACCCCATGTTTGTAGATAATACTTACAATTAAACATAAATACATTATCGTATAGCACCATTTCCAACAAATGGCCCAAAAGAATTTGTCTATCTACCTTAAAAGTGCTTTCTTTCACCATCAACTCCCTGATGGCTTGAAGGCCATATTCATTGGGTATGCATGTAAATAGATTGCATACATCAAATGTGACTAAAAGTGGGCATTCTAAGTGTGTTCAACAGATTCTATATCCTCTAGTAACTGTTGTGTGTCTCTAAGAATAGTGGGGATATTGTCTACCAAAGGTCTTAACATTTTTTCCACAAATGCTGATATGTTATAAGTAGCCCAGCCTCTTCCAGAGACAATAGGTCGCATGGGCATGGGATGTTCCCTTTTGTGTATTTTTGGTAATCCCTTCAGAGATGGTATGAGTGGATTTTTAGTATTTAAAAACTCATAAGTCTCACTACTAACCTGTCGACACATTAACATGTCATATAAATTGTCTTTTATGTTGTTCATTATAACATTCACATCATCTATTGTTATATTCTTATAAGTGTCTGTGGCTCCTAAAGATGTTTCTATGTTATATATGTATTCTTCATTATTTAATAGCACTACGCCTCCCCCTTTATCGGCTGGAGTGATGACAATGTCTCTGTTAAGGCGTAGATTTCTAAGAGAAACAAATTCAGCATTATTTAAATTGTAGAATTTGTTATTAATATGTTTGTTGGAATAAAACATGTAAAAATCTTTTTCACACAACTTAACAAAACACTCTACCGGCGGGGGTAGCAGTGGAGAGAAAGTACTCTTCTGTTTTACCATATTAACAATTGCATTGTTACTCACATCATTCTTAATGTTTTTAGTTTTGAAAAAAACTTTTAACGCCACTTTTCTAGCAAACAATCTTAAGTCATTAAAAGTTTCATGCAACAAGCTGGGTTGTGAGGGGATGAAATTCAACCCCTTATTGAGTAGCAGTAGGTCAGAATCAGATAACACATGATTAGAGTAATTGAAAAGTTTATTTTAAACTATTATATTAAAAATAGATAGTTTACTATGCAAACTGCATTCTGTGTTCAACTGCTACAGATCTTTAAAGGAAATGCAGCTATGGGATCCAAATGCGTTGAAATATTAAAAGTTCCAAGGCAACCTTGTCTTTTAAACATAAGTGCTTAGATGTTATCATAAAGTAAAATAAAATAAACATTTATACATCAATATTTAATACTGTGCAAGCTAAAATCAAATTCCATCCAAAAAACCATCTATTTTTAATATAATAGTTTAAAATAATAATATAACCAATACAATAGCTTAAAATAGTTTTTTATGTTCTATTAATTGAAGATTCATACTAACGTGGCGTTTCAGGCTTTGAATGCCCGTAAACTTGTGTTGATATTTGCCATATATAGCGTTGATGCACATTTTGAAGTCTGTTTTTAAGAGATAATTTTTAACTTTTTAATTCTTTATTTTATTTGGATTCATTGTAATATGTGCTTTTATGCTTACAGCATTTTATAAGATGAGCACTGTTATTAATGAGAAGCATATATGCTAGTATAATTTGAATGCACTTGGTCACTTTAATTCTCTAATAGAGAAATGTTTATTGAATGATCGTTTAATTAGAATGATTAAGTGTGTTTCAAATGATATATAAAGTGAAGTAAAATCATTAGTAAGTAGATCTGATGAAGCGTGCATGGAGCACGTGAAAGCGCTCATCCCTTGTTTCTGTTTTTTCGATTAAAGTAGAAGGTTTGTGCAAATTTGGCCTTCTGTGTTGTATCCTACAGTTCGTTTTTCAAGATGTCTAGTAGTGTCTGACAACTTATTTATGTAAAATTGTAACCACAGTCAAAGCAGATCTCACTGTAATATAGCCCTGTCCATTTATTTGCTTCCTGTAGCCTCCTTTCTGCTTGCTTAGAAGTCACCAGCCACTGCTCATAATCCAGCTACACCATCCTGTAACAGAATACTTAGTTCTTTGACATGCAGTATTTCAGGTTTCATCACTCTTTAAAGGTAGATAGGTGACATGCACTGATAAGCTGCAGATGAAATACGAACAGTTCAAAAACTCTAGTTCATTTGTGCCAGAATGAATGCAACCTGGCTGCCTTTTCAGATAAATACAGCATGAGTTAATGACACTTTTCTAATGCAGAGGTGAAAGATCTGCTTAATACATATTACGTAAGTGCAAGAGTTATTTGCACACACTCATTTCAACTGTCTACCAGGGTTCAAAATGAGGTGCTTTATTAGGTGTTCAACTTTGGCCAAGATTTCACTGAAGTGGAGGTGTTTTACTAATCTGACTTGTACTTGCATGTTGTAACAATATGGATTTTGCCTGGCAAAACTACACTGTATTTGTGACTGTGCCAAGCCATACCTCTCAAGTGTACCTCATTACGAGGAACGTACCTCATTTGGGGGTCTTAAAATGTTCATGTTCCTCAAAGTTCCTCAGTGTTCCACATTGAAAGCCTCTGTCACACATTCAGTGTTAGGAATTTTTTTAAGTGAAATCCATAGTAAATAGAAATGAATCATATTAATTCATTAAAGGATCTTCTTTATAAGTAAAACCAGCATATTTTAACCATCCTATGGCCTTCCTAGTTGAAGTTGTTAGCAAGCCATTAGTATGTGTTCCACATTTTGCCCATTTGTTCCACATTATGAGGGCTAGTGTTCCTCATTTTGGAGATGGAAGGTTGAGAGCTATGTGCCAAGCCAGTATGAACTTCTCTGAAGAGCATATAAATGCATTTATTGATTGCTGTGTGTGCATTTGTATGGTTGTGTGTGAATGCGTGTGTCTGTGTGTCTTAACATTTGGAATGTGTATTAAGTGTTTCCTTGTTAAATAATAACTCTCTAAAACGTGTCCTCATGTTCCAGTTTAGTTTCTTATGCAAATATAAAATAGGATTTTCACTATAACTGGCAAGCTTCATGCAGCTTTCCAGGCAGAGAGATGAATCACAATAACAATAGATAAAGAAAAAGTTAGTAGTTACGCATTCAGCTGCCAGTCTTTGAGGTGGGTTTCAGATTACTTAAGAACTTTCTATGTGCCCTCTGTAATAAAAGAATCTACTCAGCATCAGTAGGTTTCATTTGCGCTTCTACTATAGGTTATTCAAAAACATTTAAAAACAATGATTATTTTGTCTGTCAACATTTTAAGAAAAGTGTTGTGTGGAGCTGTGACAGGCACTGAGGAATTATTATAAGAAACTTTGTTGATAACAGTTGGAGGATATTTTTACAACAGTTACAATTCTCATATTTACAATGACAAAATATACAAATGTGAAAATTAAAACTGTTTGCTATGACTTTGGCTGGTATTCATAGTCATTGCACAAATACATTATGGGTATCCACTTTTTCCAGCAATGATCATAGATAGGCGGTGATTCATAGAGGTCATTTATGTTAACACACAATGGGCAGGAATTACCGTAAGCAAATAATCTACAATGAGATGTAAATGAGAAATGAGTAAAGCCGTGTATGCTAATTGTGTGTTCTTTGACCCACTTGTAATTCATAATAACAGGTCAGCCCTGCATGAACATCCTTTGGGTCCCTATCACATCATCGAAAAAAATAGCAAACAGGCAAAATAGCGAAGTGGCTTTTCAGCAAATTCTTTCCCTGGGAAAGAAGTCGCTTGGCCACTTCGTTGGTTTGCTGTGTTTTGCACTGTAGTGCTGTGTCTTTAAAAAGTTAAAAGAAGTCTGATTTTTAATTGCTTAATTATGTAATGCTGATTAATTTGGTGCCTTTTTGTGTTTAAATACTTGTAAAACTCATCCTTTTACTATATTCTGAAGAAGGCTATTTACTGTGTGCCGAAAAGCGCTTCAATAAAATTCGTTGACCAGGTTGGACGTGGATTTCTTTTGTTTTTGGCTGTGCTTGTGGATCCTGTGTTTTTCTCGGTTTTATGGCATCCTACCCGTCTCCACCTGACTTGGCGAATTCACCAGGCTCACTTTCCAATGAGCCAAATGTTGTTGTTAAACCTGTAACTGCCAAAATTGTGACTAATTCATCGGATTCTGAAAAGATGAATCTCGGACTTCTTTTGGGGAAAATTGACGAACTCTGCAAACGACTAGATCAGGTTGACTCTAACCAAAGATTATTTAAAGAATTTATGTCAGCTAAACCTATTTCTTCAAGCTTGAAAGGCTTGAATGGTAATAATGCTCTTTGTACTGACCAGCCGGGCTCTAGCGTTAATAGTACTATCTTAGCCTCTGCCGACGACGCTAGTACGCCTCCTCCGGGGCAAAGGTCACCAACTGATATTGCGCAAGTGAATAAACAGAAAGAAGCAGCTCCGCATTTGCGTTTAAACGCTGCTTCTCAATCTTGCTTACTACAAACTAATAATTTAACCACCGACTCCATAGCAGAACACAATATTTCTCTGAACAGAAATTCACCGAAATTAGCATCCATTATTAAGGACTGTTTCGTTTTTGGAAGCAATTTGTCTGAACAAACTCGCCTTGGCATTACTAATGGAAACCCAGTCCAGGACACTATCAATACACCTGATATTGTAAGTAATTTAAAATCTTTGGACAGTTCTTTGATGAAACTTAAAAAGACTCAACTTGAAATTGCATACTTTAAAGAGTGCCTGAATGTTAATATAATTCCTAAAGGCTTAAGAAGAATGCAATATCCTACTGGCTTAGTTATCCAGTCTCCTTTCCACAAAGAACTTATCCAACTGTTTGAACAACAGGGTGTTGAGTTACTTAATCTTATGATTAAACATTATTCTATTTTTGTATCTGATTTAACTGACACTGTTCTTGATCTGGATAAGTCAGTTACTAGCCATTCTGAGTTTTTCAGATACAAATTTGACTATTCTAGATCTATATCAAGCATAGATAAATATATGCTTAAATTACAAGCTAACAAGTCCAAGAAACTGGAAAGAGACATTAAGGCATACAAGGAAGGCACAGCTTACCCTGTACCATCACCTGCCCAGGCTTGGCAACGACCATCTATAGTGAATACTGTGTGCAATGCTTGTAATGTATGTGTTTCAACTGAATGCATGAATTGTAAAAGTGCACTTTGTAATGACCACATTGTGGACAATGATGAGTTTGACAATAATCTGTTGAATGATGAAACTGAATTTCCTTCTCTTAGGAGAAGTGAACGATTACAGAACAATTCTAAAAGTAAATCAAATCCTAATTTTAGGTATAACTATAATAATGCCACTGTATCTGGTGATACTTCCAATGCAGGATTTAATGGGGCAAGACCTAAACAACAAAGACCAGTGTACAACCATAATTTTAATACAAGGTCAAAAAATTTTCAGTAAAGGAGGCAACTGGTCTTATTGAACTTTCTAGTCAGCCAGTACCCTCCTCTATTGACACACATGAATCTTCCTTTGTAAGTGTAACTAGTTTGTCAGATTATTTAGAGACGTCCTCTGATTCTTTAAAACCTACTATTTTGTTGAACAAAAATAAAGACTTCAAAGTATATAATTTCTCTTCTTGTCCATTGTCTCAAGATCTCATAGATTTACTTTCTAAGGGGCTAACATATGTACCATATACTAATTTTAACATCACATCTGCTGTGATGGACCTTAAGAAATATACTAGGAAATTAAACTTTCAATATTTATTTGGCAATGTTAACAACATGGGATCTTTGCAAGAGTTTAAAATACCTAGTACTTACAATCCACCCCTCCACCCCATTATACAAACGTTTGAAAATGTCTGTGAATTGGACTTCAGAGCTCTGGCTAATAAGAGTAAGAAAATCGCTAATAATCCTGAAGAACTGGATCTAATTAATTTTGTCCATTCTCAAAAAATTAGATTATGTAAACCAGACAAGGGGGGAGGTATGGTGGTTTTTGATATAGACGACTATAATTGTAGAATGAATGTTTTGCTTAATAGTGAGTCTTATGCTACGAGTTCTAGATCAGAGGTTAATTCAGTCTATAACTTAGTTAGATCATGTATCAATGATTTATTCATTGAAGGACATATTGATAATGATTTGCTTAATTATTTGTTCACTTCATTCCCTATGTACCCAAGTTTTTTCGGGATCCCAAAGATCCACAAAGACCTACATGAGCCTCCTATGAGACCCTTGGTGGATGGCAGAGGATCACCCCTATATGTTTGTGCTAAAGTAATAGATGTTACATTACAAAAAATAGTAATCCAAGAAAAGCAGGTCTGTAAAGACTCCTGGTCCTTTTTAAACCAAATTAACCAACTCAGGTTTGATAGTAATTTCAACTTTTTAACGGTCGATGTCAAAGACCTATACACTTGTATCCCACACGATACAGCTATAGAATGGGTAACCTTTATGATGTACAAATATAAGCTCCCTAAAAGGGAGATCTATATAGTGACCGAATTATTAGATTTGGTCCTATCTTATAATTTCTTCATTTTTGATTCTTCGTTTTACATCCAGAAAATAGGCATTGCTATGGGTTCCCCGTGTGGATCAAGTGTAGCAAACTTGGTAATGGCCTTTTGGGAATCAGATATAGTCTTTAGGTCAGAGATCTATCAAGAATCAGTTGTGTTCTATACCAGGTACCTTGACGACATTTTTATGTTGATTAAAGGTAATGAGCAGACAGCTGCTTCCACAGTCAACTTTTTCAACAGGTCTACTGAATTCTTGAAGTTTACTTACACATTTGATAGCTGCTCTATTCCCTATTTGGATATAATGTTGTCAAAGAATTTAGAATTGCATAGTTTCACATCAAGGGTCCACAGGAAAACGACATATTCCAACTCATTTCTTCACTACTCAAGCTGTCACCCTGCTTATCAAAAGAAGGCTGTTGTTAAGGGGCAACTAGTTAGAGCGGCCCGGATTGTTACTCTCGATGATGAGTTCAATGACGAATGTCTATTTTTAAAGGCAGCGTTTCTTAAAAGAGAGTACCCGGTTGAGCTCATTGACGAAATGATGGCCGAGGTTCAACTAAAGAGAGTTAACAAACACTTTAGTCCTTTATTGGCTATCAAAACCTCTAGTGTTAAGGCTCCTAGCAACAGCTTGAGTAGTGAAGTTATAGAAGCAAATGAATCTGGACTTATATGTGACATTAACATTGGTTCTAATACTAATGAAACTTCTAATATCCACAATAGTGACTTGAGTAGGACTATTTCTTTTTCCACTACTTATGTTAAATTAAGTTCAGCATGTATTAACATACTGAACAAAAATTGGAACTTGTTTAAAAACAACTCCTCTTTAATGAACAAAATAGGACACGGACCTAAGGTCACCTTTAGACGTGGTTTAAATTTGAAGGACTCTTTAAGATTCAAACCTGACATGTTGAGGAAGTCGACTGGGATGGTCAAATGTGAATCATGTAATATGTGTAAATATGTTCTTGTAAATAATTCTTTTAAGATCGAGAATATAACTTACAAATTACGAGACAAATTTAACTGTAACTCGAAAGGCGTTATATATGTCGCTAAATGTTTGCATTGTTCTGCTTTCTATGTGGGTAAAACTGAGCGTAGGCTCAGGGACAGAATTTATGAACATATTTATTCTATTTCCCACAGGAAAGCAGACAATGCATTAGCTAAGCACATTGCAATTTTTCCTGACCATACGTTTAAATTTTTGGTTATTGACAGACTAGGCAATAATCCTAGAGGTGGCCCCTACTCCCTGAAACTCTTGGAATTGGAATTGAAGTGGCAAATAAAATTAAACGCTAGTAATTTTCCAGGATTAAACGAAGCTCTATCTATAGGGGTTTTGTTGAAATTGAGAAGCCTGGTTAGGTAAATCACAAATTGGTTTCAATAACCCTACTATTTTTCTTATAAAAAAATTTGATTAATGTAACAAACTATAGGTAATAAATAATTAGTTGTTTAACGTTTAATAAACTGTTAAGGTATTTTAAAGCCATTTAATATCACTAGATATATTATATTGATTATTATTTTTCATTTTTATTATTTTTTATTCTTACTTTTATCATTTATTGTCATTTATTCACCTTTTCAAGTGAATTTATGTCAGTAGTTCATAAATATTTATAAGTATTTCATAATTTAATTTTGATAATACTTCTTTTAATGTTTTCCTTTCTTGCTGTGTTTACACTAATTTTTTGTTTAGGCTCTAGTAGTCCACAATTATAACAACTAGTTGGATATGTAGTTAATCTTTCATAAATTTTGAAATTAGTTACACAAATGGTTTAAGCTTGTGCTTGTATAACTCTTTTACTAGGTTTGCAGAGTTCTTCATTCTCCAATGTGTAAAAGCTGTGTCTTTAAAAAGTTAAAAGAAGTCTGATTTTTAATTGCTTAATTATGTAATGCTGATTAATTTGGCGCCTTTTTGTGTTTAAATACTTGTAAAACTCATCCTTTTACTATATTCTGAAGAAGGCTATTTACTGTGTGCCGAAAAGCGCTTCAATAAAATTCGTTGACCAGGTTGGACGTGGATTTCTTTTGTTTTTGGCTGCACTGTAGTGCGGTCTCGGAGTGTGGTCTCAGAGATTCCCTTATCCGGTATGGCTCCCGAACATAAACATGCAATAGTTACTGACCTTAGGGTTAGGGTGCAGGTTAAGGTAAGTGCATATATAATAATACATTTAGCGTACACCTTAGGGTTAGATGTAGGGTTCAGTTAAGTGTATATATGTTTACTTTTTTGGGGGGGTTAGAAGTAGGGTTAAGTTAGGTGGATATATGTTTTAAACTGTTTACTTTGGGGTTAGAAGTAGGGTTAAGGTAGGTGTGTATGTGTTTTTTTTTTTTTTTTTTTTTGAAACAGCGATTTCTTTCCCTAGGAAAGAAATTGCTGTTCTGAGCTGTCGATATTTTCAGCTTTCACTGAAATAGGGTTGATCAATCATCGTTCGCTGTTTTCAGAGTTCGATGATCTGATATAGACCCCATCCTTTGTAAAGAGCATTGCTGTAGCTCTTATATTTACTTTGCAATCTGTGTAAATGCTTGCTGACCCTGTAAAAATGTTTAAAGTTGTCCTTTCTCTGACATCTCTTTTCATAAAATGACATGTTTCACATAATCATCAATGAAACAACACGTGCTATCCTCAGGAAAAAAAGTTATGTGACACAACCCCCATAACTGCATACACACACAGAATCCATCCAAGTAAAGTTCTACTTAAGTAACGTTTGCACAGTCATGAACACATCGACAATGCACATCTGTTCTTTCATTTGCCCTTACCACAGTCATGAACACATTGAAAATGCACATCTCTCCTTTCATTTGCCCTTACCACAGTCATGAATGCATTGACAATGCACATCTGTCCTTTCATTTGCCCTTACCATAGTCATGAACACATTGACAATGCAGATCTGTCCTTTCATTTGCCCTTACCACAGTCATGAACACATAAAATGCACATCTCTCCTTTCATTTGCCCTTACCACAGTCATGAACGCATTGACAATGCACATCTGTCCTTTCATTTGCCCTTACCATAGTCATGAACACATTGACAATGCAGATCTGTCCTTTCATTTGCCCTTACCACAGTCGTGAGCACATTGACAATGCACATCTGTCCTTTCATTTGCCCTTACCACAGTCATGAACACATTGACAATGCACATATGTCCTTTCATTTTCCCTTACCACATTCTTGTAATCATATAATATTGTCACTGACACTCAGGAATCTCTCAGTAAAGACACACATTAAGCCAAGAAAACATCCTTGCCACTTCAGTACTTCTACAATTTATGCACAATCACTAAAAAACACCAAAGCATATTTTTCATAGTGATTCCAAATCATTTCCACTGCTGCTGTAAAGATTTCCCATTTACAAATGATAGCTTATTCACTAATCCCATTATAATATGCCCATCATATGAATAAAACAAACATTTCTTCAAGTGAACTCAGTAATCTTACCTCTTCTTGATTTGTTTCATAATAATTTCTCATATTTATATTATTTTTCTTGCTTTAGAAAGTCTGTGGATTCCTAAATAATTTGCCACCTACCACCACTTATCCCAAGTTAATATGGTGCTGTTAAAGGGTACACATTTTGTATGCATATGAAACATACCAAATTTTGCGGTATTTCCTGGTTTTGTGGGCAAAGTAATAGGGTTCCACGAATTCCCGAGTGGCCCCTTTAAATTTTTTTTTGATTTAATGCTAACCTCATCATGCAACATCATTAACGTACACAGATGACACATGTATAATGAAGACAGTACTGTGAGGCAGTGGCTAACTGCCTCTCGGAGTCGGAGAGCTAAAAAAAAAAAAACAGACAAATGCATACACTGTATCTGGGCTTTGGAGGGATTTTTACTTTTGTAACTTTGCAGGTACATAAAACAGACATTGCAGCTTGTCAGTTAAGTATAATGCTAATGTTACAGGTTCATAGATTTGTACTAGGTTATCGACCAGCAGGGTCTGCAACTCTACCCAGTTTTATCCCTGATTACATTGCGTGGTGCTGTGTTAAAAAGGAGGTAGCTAAGAGTTATGTTAAAGCAATGTTGGCGCTGTCTTTAGCAAATTCTTAGTTACTGTAATGTGAGATGCATTTAGAGACTGAACTGCTTGATGCTTAAACTATAATAAGCAACAAACTAAACTATAGAAAACTATATGTTTTTGTTATGCAGCATTAGACCATTGGCACAGCATTTATACAAACTATGGGATTCATGAAAAAATTGACTTTGTATCCAGTGGCACAATGTTTATACAAACATGGATAATGGATATGTTTATGTAACTCTGCATTCAAAGGCAGAGTATTTACGTAGTTACATTTGTATGCAATAAACCACACTAATTTAATGTGCAGCATGTGGTGGCGGAGCTGCAAGACCCTCTAAATGGTGTTATGATGAACTGTTTAGGGCATGAGTGACAGGTATAGAACCAATCACATGGGATTACATGCCTTGCACCATTCCTTTCACCCATAAGACAATACAGTGATGGCCTCAGGATTTGACGAACTTAAGACTGTTTTTTGAAAACGTAATTGCAATCAGAGCTCCACACTGACTAAATAATCCATGCTGCAGTAATAAAACCTATCTCAACACATTTGTACACAGCATATTTTATATCTTACTTCCTAACAAGTCTCTTAGTCTTACCATCATAAGAGTTATTGGGAATTTGGGAGTCGTCATCTTAAAACAGATATGTGTGCTTCTTCCCCAGCTACTGCTCATCTGAGAACTGTGTATCTGACCTAATTAAAGTTACCCTTTGGGTTTTTGGCTAAAATACTCATTAATTTAAATGTAGTGATTTATTTTATGAAAACATTTAATAACTCTGAAGCATACATTTTTTATAAATGCATTAATATTTTATCTTGATTTCAGCTGTACCGCAGTTAAGCTCAATGACAAAAGCCATCATAACAAAAGTCGTCCCATTGCTATGTAAAACTTAGGGAGCTACAGCAACACCACCATCTGTTGCTACGGAAATTCCATTTTCTATATAGGGGAGAAACAAAGAGAAATAGTAGTGAATTCATGAGATTTTAAAATGTATATGTTATGTGTATTTTCATTTGTAAAGTCCAAACTGTTTTATACACCTATTCATTTGTTAGTTATTTTATGGCATTTATATATTATTATGATTATTATTGTGTTTCTATGTCCATTTATAAAATATCTGAACATATGGTGAGCTCTACAAAGAAGTGGTTGTAGCGACTCAAATTACAGAAGTTTTTTTAGGAAGTTGGATTGAGTGTGTAGATTTGGAGGATTGTTTTAACAATTTTGGAAACTTCATAATATTTACCACTACCCAACCTCTGAGCATTAAAATCGTGCCATGCAGGTGAAGACTCAAAATTACGATGATTTCTCATAATGAACTACAGCTGAGAAGTATGATAGGAAGGATGAAATCTGCTAGGTTGAGCCCAGACATAAATATGTTGGATAGAAAGAGGTTAAGTAAAGAATATATTTATTTTGTAGATTGGCAGGTTGCGTACCAGTGGTTACTTAGTGATAGTTGTTGGTAGTTTCAGAAATGTTTTATAGGGAGATTAGATAAAAAGTCAAGTTAAGCTGCTAGAGTATTTAATTAAGTCTCTGAAGGGAAAACTGAAGAACTGACCTATGGATAGAGTTAGGAATGAAATAAAGGATTGTCTTTAAATGTAGCTATTACTGTGTGTGCATGTGTGTGTGTGTGTGTGTGTGTGTGTGTGTGTGTGTGTGTGTGTGTGTGTGTGTGTGTGTGTGTGTGTATTTATGATACTCAGCAATTCAAATTTTCACAGAATACCCAGAGAGGTATCTCCCCAGATTTTTGCCTCATATTGTTGGTCTTGTAAAATGTTACTTTTATGGATAAGCATTGGCAAATCATTAAGGACTGAATTCAAAATATAATGACATTTATTTCAGTTTCAGACTACTTAGCCTTCAGAAAATTAATGCTAATGCAAAACCTGTTATTCTGTCAACTTTCTAAGATTATAAGAGCAATATTTAAAAACTGTCCCTATTTTGGGGTCTTTGTCCCCTCATTATTTGTGATTGTGTCCAGATTTCTTGCTCTAAGAAGTTGAGAGGTGAATTAGTGACTTCAATCTTCATGTTGGTATCCCACAATTCAGTTGGAGTGGGTGGGGTTTCATGATTATGTATGTAAATGTTATGTTAATCAGTGTCCCGATTTTGTACAGTTGCACCTAGTTTTCATGGGCTTTTGTCCAGATTTTTTTTATGTTTCTAGGTTGAGAGGTATGATATGAAACTCTTTTACATTTATCTTTATGAATCACAGTAATACACCAACATCTAAGGTGCCTTATCTATGCAATCCATCTCCCCTTAACACTTATCCTTAAGTACTTTATGCTTTTCCTTTACGTAGACATGTTTATCAATGAATTGCATATGCTGATTACATTTGCTTATCTGAGTAGTGCCACTTTTAATTGATTACCACTGAGCACAATAGTAGGTCAAGAGTATGAATAATGAATTGCAATATTCTGCTGCTAAAGGCAGGAAGTGGCTGAGGGAGAAAAATCTACAAGGCTGGGGGCATGTCAAAAAAGACCTTCACTCCTGTTAGTATTAATCATATTCTGGAATCTCTATCAGTCCCACAGTGACAGATTGAAGATTTATTCTGAGGGGATCTCTTTAATTAAGAATGCTTCCTTTCATGAAAGGCAAAAAGGTAAGGTTGAAAGGTATAGGAATTTCTTTGTCACAAGAGTCATTAATGTAAAAACAAAAAACACTTGTTGAACACTCACAGGACCAACATTTTTTAATGTAATTAAGTGCTCTTTCCTCACAACTACACAAGACTTCTTCAGAATGAATAAACTTGCAATCCAAGCCAGTGTAAATCAAAATTTAAAAGGTCATAAGCTAGGAATTATACAAACATGAGACACATCAAATACTATCATGTTTGCGATGTAACACACTATTAACTGGTAGATTCTCATTTAAACTAGTTTTCCTTGGTAGTTTGCAATAGTAACTACAAATACAATTCTCTATTCAAAATGTGGTTACATCACTCACTACCCCTCTAATTTTAGCCACTTTTTTCTAAAATAAAAAAATTAACTTGTTAAAATTTTTACAATTTATGTTGTGCTTAGTTAATTTGTTTATTAATCACTCTCCTTTATGGCATACATGTACGGATATGTGTGCTTTTTAGTCCTGTTAATTGTTTTACCAATGTAAAAAGGGGTAAGAAGTGCATGTGGCAAAGTACATCCATCCTTAGAGGACTATAATCACAATGACCCCTAAAATAAAATGTATTATTGTCTAACATAATACATGTATGCACATAAATGTTTGCACATTGCCTGCAGGTGCTACAATAAAATATGCCTGCATTGTGGTGTGTATGATGCATTCTATTCCATTTCCTAATCCATTCCTAAAAACAAACCTAGATCCTAGAGCCTACAATATGATTGAGGTTATCAGAATTTTGAAATAAGTTCCAATATTTATGTACAATACCATGAAATGTAGAATTGTCCTTGGAAAATGTAAGACATACACTTATACCAAAAACTGTTCTAGATTTGATGCCTCTTTAACCAGTAGGGGCTTACTCAAAACAGGGGAAAAGAAATCAACCCTTTTTGTTGTAATCCCCAAAATAACTCACTGAAGGTACAGTCTGTCTAAGAATAACTGTTTTAAAACATCAGTTTCTTGTATTAAATAAGTCCTCTTCTGAAACCAGATGTGCTAATCTAATGAACTGTCCCTTAACAGTATTATATTTAATTCTATATGAATTTCCATTCGAAAGTGAATATAAGAATTACTGAAAGTGGGTCTTCTATAAATGTTCAAATTATACACATTCTTAAGCACATTCCTACCAAATACAAATGTCCAAATAATTGATAGAACTATATGAAAATTCATATGCATAAAACTCAAAACATTGCTGTTATTAGCACAATATTCATAAACAATCCCTATGTTCACCTACAGTGCCTTTCCAAAGGATGAACATATCATCCAGGTACCATCAATATTAATGTGCATGTGTAAAAAAATCCAGATTTGAAATGTAGCCCTTCTCCCATTTGCATAGAACTAAATTAGCAAAAACAGGCGCTGTTGCTGCCTTCCATAGCAACCAGAGAATTCTATTTGAAAAATTCCCCCCAAAATATGAAATAATTATCTAAAACATTGCCCATAAATTCACAAATCAAATCAATATATCCAGGCAGAATATAATTGGCTTCCAACAAAATATCTCTAAAGCATATGATACCCAAAGACTGTAGAATAACAGTGAACAATTATTTTATGTCCACCATTACGAAAACAAAGTCCTCACCACTTTAGATGGATCTCAACACATCAAGAAAATGCCAAGAATCCCCAAAGACCTAAGGAAAAAAATTTAAAATACAGTTTAACCTTTGATTAATAAACATGGCTGAGTGTTCAGTTTTACTCCTCAAATCAGATATAATAGGTTTTAGAGGGAGGTCACCTTTGACTTTATGAATTTTGGATTATCTGGAAAATATACTGAACTTTGTAACAGAAAAAAAGAAAACATATAATCAGATATCAATCGCATTTAAAATAATATCTATCTTACTGTATGTTAAAAATACTTCATTTCTTGGGACAATCATCATGTAGCATGTATAATATTTTGACAGCTGTACAACACAGAATCCATTATGACAATCCCTCCACTCCTACCAGGTTTCAAAATATGAATAATGTTATTTTTAAAAAGTTAATTAAAAAAATTCCATTCATTTCAAGTCAAATTATAATACCTGTTTATACCCTTTTCTTTTAATAATGAATATCTATATTTATATATATCTCTTTTAATATATATATATATATATATATATATATATATGTGTGTGTGTGTGTGTGTGTGTGTGTGTGTGTGTGTGTGTGTGTGTGTGTGTGTGCATGTCTATGGATCCACTTTTAAACACCAAAATTTCATAAGACCAAAGACCACAATACTGAGATGAAAATAATGAAACTTAGAATGCCAAACTGCCTTTTGTTTCCCAGGGTAAGTAAACACTTGCCCAAAACTATACTATAACAAACCATACTATCTAAAACCCACCTAGGTTGGGGACTATGCCCCCCACACCCACCCCAACTAAATATATCAATTCCGCAATCACACTACAGTGGGGTAAAGGGCATTATTCCTCACATTGGGCAAGTGTTTACTTGCCCCAGGAAAAAAGAAGTGGTTTGGCATTCTAAGTTTCATTATTTTTCATCTTGGTATTGTGGTCTTTGGTCTTATGGAATTAAGGTGTTTAAAAGTAGACCCTTTTCTATACATTTTTTGAATAAATGAAAATGAGTAAAAAAGGTGGATTAAAAAGGCTACACCATTTTAAATCCAACATGGGGTTATAGGTTCATAGGCTCATAGGTGTTTACAAGGCTAAGCACCACAAGTACATTTTTAAGTCTAGCCAGGTATCCCAAATCTCTGAAAAGTTCTTGATAAGTGTAAGCAGGAGCTTGGGAGATGAAACATTTACAAGCAGGGGCCTGGGAGCTGAACCATTTATAGGCTGCCTGTGTCCATTGGAGACATAGGTGCCAATCCAGGGATGAGTTTTCTGTCCCCCATCCACTTGTCCAAATTGCACTTGAATTGGATTAGGGAGGAACTCTGCTTCACATGGATGAGGAGCCTGTTCCAGAGAAGAGATAATTTCTGGGATACATACCTCTGTCTCCAGCAGGTCCTATTTATAACACATACAAGGTTTAAGTCTCTAGAACAAGTACTTCTAGTGCTGTTTGTTTGTGGATGTGCAGGAGGTCCATCAGAGTGGGGTCTAACAATGTCTTTTATGCCAGATATAGATCTCCCCTCAACAGCCTGTATATATAGGGATAGGGCCCTGAGGCATTCTGCATAGGACATGTTACTAACACCCTGTATTCTTTTAATGAGGAACCTCTGTGGATGTTCCAGTTTTTGTGTATGCTTGGTTAGATACATACCATTGTACTCAATGATAAGTCTTTTTGAATGCTGAATACAGTGGAACAATGACTTCACTGGACCTAGTTACCATACCTTTATAGAATGATTGCACAGTGGTGCAGTGGTTAACGTTGTCGCCTCACAGCAAGAGGTTCTCCAGTTCGATTCTCGGCTGGGGTGCCTTCTGTGTGGAGTTTGCATGTTCTCCCTGTGTTCGCGTGGGTTTCCTCTGGGTACTCCGGTTTCCTCCCACATTCCAAAGACATGCATCTGGAGCATTTCTCCCCGGGCCTCTGCTGAAAACAGGCTTTGTGGAACCTAGTCAGACTTTCCCGGTCAACAAATGATAAATAAATAAATAAAAATAAATAAAATAATTTTCCTAATTATTTGTGACATGTGATGGTCAAAGGCTAGATAACTGTCTATGTGTGTCCCTACATTCCTGACTACTGGGTCAGCTCTAAGGGGTGTGTTGTCAATGGGTCTATGGTTAATTGTTAAACTAACCAATGAATGGTACATCATTAAAAGCAAACCATTGAACATCCATTCCTCAAATGTGCACGTCATTGAACCTGTGAGATGAGGAAAGCAACTAGTTAGCCATTTTCTAACACTTCCCTGTCTCACAAATGGCAGTATTTCAAACCCACCAAGGTGGTGGCTTCACCCCCACACCACCCAATGTGGGAAGTTTTGCCCCCCACCCTCCAACTATATATACTAACTCAGAGATCGCATTACAGTGGGGAAAAGAGAGATGGGGAAGTGTTGGCCAGCTAGTTACTTTCCTCGTCTCACAGTTTTGATGAAGTGCATGTTCAAGGAATGGATGTTCGATGGTTTGCTTTCGACGATGTGTCATTCAATGGTTAGTCTCTTTGATGATTAACCATAGACCCTTTGTCAATATGATAGTTACCAGGGGTGGATGACTTCCTGAAGGACACTATTATGCATTTCTTGGCATTTAGTTTTAGTCCATGTCACTCGCTCCATTTGTTTGTCTGTGTCATCCCTTCCCGGAAAACATTTGTGTTGGTGGGTGATTCAATGACAGCTTCTAATTTGCAATTATGTATAAATTTAGTCAGCCAGAGGCTACTGACATTGGCCTTGACTTCAGAGAAGTAAATGCCAAAAAGGAGCAGTCTCAGGACCGACCTTGACAGATTCTGATTGTCACTGGCCACTTTGTAGAGCTCGACTCTCCAATTCTAATTTCCTGGGTCCTGTCTGTGAGCCAGCTGGCTAACCACCAAGTTAAATATGGGTTTCTACCTAACCTCTTAAGTTTATCAATGATACCTGAATGGAGGATTGTGTCAAATGCCTTGGCCAGGTCAAGGTAGGCAGTGTGAACCATTTTGCTCTCATCCATTGCTTTGGTGACTTTGTCAAAGAAGTCCACCATGTTGAGTAGGCATGACCTGCTCTTTGTAATACCATATTAGGTTGGGTCTAGTGTCCAGAGGTTTTCTTTGTCATTATTTATAATTTGATATTTCTTTCTATGGCTTTGTATATGAGACTAGTGAGACTTATAGGTTTGTAGTTTCCAGGGTCTGTAGCTGCCCCAACTTTGTGCAGAGGGATGACTGTTGCTGTTCTCCATTCATGAGACACGAAGCCTGTTTGGAGGCTACAGTTACATAGCAATTCCGGAGTGCATGATAGGTCATGTTTCTTGCTGTTTAGAAGGCATCCTGGGTTTTTGTCTAGGCCCATTGATGCAGATTTCGTGGCCTTAGAGAGAACATTAAGGACCTGTTCCCTAGTGATAGCAGGGGGAGTTATATTTGATGATATTTCCTGAGGGAAGGTTGATAGGGGTTAAGTTAGAGCTGAATTTATTGGCCAGTAGGTTTGCTCTATCTTCTGGCTCAGTATAGGTGGCTCCATTTACAATGAACGCTGCAAACAATTGTGTATTGGTTTTGAGATTGCAGACATAGCTAAAGAATACCTTGTGGTTGTCATTGGCCTGGGAAGCCAAATTTACCTCAAATTTGGCTTTGGTAGACTTTATTTGTCCTCTGAGTTGTTTGTTAGTTTGATGAGACTGCTTTTATCCTGCTAGGTGCTGCACTTCCAAATTTTTGCCATGATTTTCTCCCTTCTGTTATATAGCCTATTGATGTTGTGATTCCAGCAGGGTGGTTTGTTTTTTTGAGTTATTTCTGTCCTTCTTCCTGGTGGGTACAGCTGCCTCTATGCAGCTATTAACATGCTTGTATATGGTTTCTGTAAACAGTTCTGCATAGGCAGCAATTTCTCAGGGTTTATGTGTGCTTGTAATTTTGCCAGGTTATCACTTAATAGTAGGAAGTTAGCCTTAGTTCATAGATATTCCAGGGTTAGGTGGGATTCCAGGTTTTATTTTTACTTCTAAGGAGATCATTTTGTGGTCTGACCTTACCAGAGAAGACATTACACTAGAGGGTATGCAGCACTCTCCCATATTAATGAGGACCAGATCCTTGGACCCCTTGTTAGTGTATTGACAATCTGATCCAAGGAGTATGTGTTTAAAAAATTCAGGAATCTCTGTGCCTATACATTTGGTGTCGTGTATGCTTACCCAGTTAATAGTGGGATAATTAAAGTCACCCATGAATAGGATATTTGCTTGGTGGTGAGTATTTTTAATACGTTTAAATACATGGTATGGGTTTCCTAGATCATAGAGGATGGCCTATAGCTTGCAAGGAAGTGGTATGGGATTTTACCTATGGTTATTTGAATGTGGAGAAGCTCAAGTGCACTGTCCTGTTTGAGCAGCCTTGAGGTATATTTATTTTTGATGTAAGTCAAGACACCTTCACTTTTAGTCTTTGTCTGTATAGTAGGTGGTGTAAATGTGTGGAAGACATTATAACCTTGCAGTGTTGGTGTGCTCTCAGTGGCTTTAAACCTTGTATCAGTGACAGCATAGACATCAGCATTCTTTAGGGTGAAGAGAGCTTCTAGGGAGTGGAGTTTTTTGTTTAGTCTCCTAGCACTGAGCAGTAACACCTTTAGATTTTGATGGTTTTGATTTGCTATGTTGGAACTACTTTCAGTTTGGCACTATAGGGAAGGGCAACGTTTTAGCTAATATTCAAAAGCCTAGAAAGGACAAGTGCAGATCACCTCTAGCAAAGCAGCGTGGCCTGTTGGCCATCTCTTTCCATGCTGACAAATATTACACCCCTTAGAATGACACCAGAAACTAACCAGTTATTAATGCCGGTCATCTTTTGTTCATATTGTGGCATCATCCTCAGAGAAGGTAAAATGCTGCTCAGTGCTAGGCTCATACCAGCCTGGGTCACATATTCCAAGAGTTCCATGATGTCTCCCTTCATATAGTCTAGGGAGGTGCGTCTCAGGTCATTTTCAGCCACGAGGACTATGACTGAGTCATACTGGTACTTGTGGTCCAATGACCTGAGTGTGTTCGTAATGTGGTGGATCCTGCCCCTGATAAGCGACTGACCATGACTTTCTCCTTACTCATCCTGGTGAGAAGGACATCAGTGTGTCTCACAATGGAGTCTCCGGTGATTGGAATGTTGGATTATGTGATGGCTTGTCTTATAGGCTTACAGTTTGAGGCTCCGTGAGATGTGGTTGTATGTGTTGATGTGGGTGTTGTTTTGAAAGAGTGTATTCGGAGTTGGTTTTGAAAGAGTGTATTCGGAGTTGCTGAGGGTGTTTGTTATGTGTCCTTTGATTAAGAGGTCTTTGGGGTTTAGGAAGGATAAATTTAAGTGCCTCAGCATATGTGGGTCTATGTGTCTGCTTTGAATTGTGTGTGATGGGTGCAGCGTATGTACTGCTGACAAGTTTATTGACATTAGGCGTGTTAGACTGAGGCTTTTCACTTAAAAGTTGTTGTTAGACATAAGCAGAATAAATATAGTAGAACAGGCCTGAAACTATAGAGTCAGGCTTGTGTTTTCATTTAGGCAAGGTATCCAGGCTAGGCTAAGTGCTATTATATTTTTCAGTAGAATGTTATCAGTGAAGAAGAGTTATCACCCTTGGGTAAAGGCTATGTTAGCTAGAAGTTGGGGAATTCAACAGTTAGAATCCATCACACTTCTCTGCAATAATAGTGCAGACCCCATATCACACAGTCAAAACCCTACAGTATTTAGATAGACATAGAGCTGTGAACTGGGCTAAACTTTCTAAATGGATTATAGCCTTAGAACAGAAAAAAAATTTTAGTATTAGTTGGGGAAAAACATTATTTGTCTCAACTGTTGCTGTATGAGGGGACACAGCAAGGGGCTTTGGCTCTCTTGGGAGGCCTCTTCAATACCTCAGCAGTTACTCGGGACGATGGAGTATAGGGCTCACTCTGGAACTGTTACTTTGCTTGCTTAGCCTCATGTGAAAGCTAAGATCTCAGCTGGGTGAACGAAATGCTGCTGATAGTATGTGTGTATTTTGTAAACAACATACAATATCTCAGTAACCACTGAAGTTACAAACATTCTATCATGCCCAAGCTTTGGAACAACCTCCCCTTCTCTATTGCTTCCTTGTCATCTAGCAGGCAGTTCAAGACGGCACTCAAGCCTCATCTAAAACTGCAGTGGCTCTGCCCATGCTCCTTTCCTGACTAAAATATACTCCTACAGCAAATTAAATTAAACTCACTTAACTATATGCTATTGAGCTTCTTGACCTAAGTACTACTCCGTTTACAACATTATTACAGTATGTTCTATTTACTCTTATTTCATCAAACTGTAACAAAATCAATACCTGTTTTAATATATGTTTTTAATCTATGGTATTCTATGTATCAACTGTCTTAATTGTATTTTATTATTATGCATATTCTGCTCTATTTACTTTTTTTCAAGATCTATACTGTAACACAATTTATGCATGTGGAGCTTTTCTCCCCGGGCCTCCGCTGAGAAAGGACCTGTGTCCAGTTGGAATTTCCCGATAAACAAATGTAAATAAATAAATAAAGGTGCAGGACATTGGAAACACTTCATGGACAGATTGGATTGCAAACCTATTTCAGGGTTGGGGTAGGACAGTTTTAAAATATCTTCTGGTAGTTATATTAATTTTGGTAACCTTAACTATTATAGCGTCGCTTTGCAGACTGCATTACAAAAATTTTAGTGGAAGGTGGCATAAAGCCCATGTATTCAAAGCAGATTACAGTAGTTAGTAATACAGATATGATACATTTGTGAGGTAACTAAAAAAGTAGGCCTCTGTAACTTTCATCAGGGACCTCAGGGGAGAGCTGTTAGACTGAGGCTTTTCACTTAAAAGTAGTTATCAGGCATAAGGTTGAATAAATATAGTAGATTAGGCCTGAAAATACAGAGTCAGGCTTTTGTCTCCATTTATGCATACAGTTTCAGGGAAAGTCAGATCAGTAGAAGGGAAAAGATAACCTTTCTGGCTAAGCATGACATATGCAGAATAAAAATTCTCGTGGGAAAGTTACAGACGGATCCATTCCCAAAGGAAAGATATGTGTATTTTCAACGGAATGATAGATAATGAAAAGATGGTTGGGCACAGTTAGGCACCTGCTAGGCAAGGCCTGGGAATCAAGGTTGAAGGGGTGGATACAGCTACCAGAGGAAAGTTACTGAACTGAAGAAATATAATATGCATTTATTAGGAGTATATATCACTTCACCTCAGACTCATTTCACCTAAACTCATTTCACCAAGACCATATCACCTAAAGTTCATGTCACCTAAAACTCATTTCATCTAAAACTCAGTTCACTGACAAGTAGTACAATAAGGCAAATCAAAGGTATATGTCCTTTTCCACACTGTAGTGCGATCCTGGTCTTAGTATATATAGTAAGGGGGGTGGGGGGCATGGCCCCCACATTGGGGGTGTGGGGTATACCCTCACCTAGTTGGCTTTTACCAAATTATATAAAACAAAACCAGACAACATAAAACCAAAATAAGTGGGGGTTACGCCCCCCCACCCCCTAACTATATATACTAACACCAGGATTGCACTACAGTGGGGAAAAGGACATATACCTTTGATTTGCCTTATTGCACTACTTGTCAGTGAAATGAGTTTTAGGTGAAATGAACTTTAGGTGATTTGGTTTAGGTGCATTGAGTTTAGGTGAAATGAGTTTTAGGTGAAGTGATACCTACCCATGTATTAGGACAGATATGTTAGTTGAAGTCTGGTACTAGACTTGTTCAGATATTGTTGAACTATTTTTGTGTTTTCAGTTTTTTGATATATTATGCTGCCATAAACCATTTGCATATGCTGCTGTGACATTTATATCTGCTGCTAGTATATGCTACTCACTACAGTAAGCTATTGTTAAGCAATCTGTGGCAACAGAACTCTGATTTCTTACAAGTAGTGTTTTTAGGTGAGACCTTTGCCTCCAGTGACATTGTGTATTTACATATCTCACATACCATATTAGTTTGTTTGAGAATTAACTGGTTGTCAGTAAATGTGAGGCAATTTTTACATTGCCTCAGGATGCCCATATCAAGCAAGATGGTAACAGAGATAGTAGGAAAGTTCATATCCATTGTAACAGCCAGACCCTCTTTTAATGATCAGACAGTTGGAATGAGAATATAAAGTAATGTCAGGAGTATCCAGCTTGCAGCTGTGGGGGCAGTGCTTGTCATTGCAAACTAGTTGTCCTGTGTGCAGCTAGATATTGGTGAAATTTCAATGCTGCTTTTGCAGGAAAAATATGAACTCAAGGTGCCTGTGACTATACGAGGTACTGACAAATACCTGAGGAGAAACTAATAAGTAGAGCCTGATGATTTATAGATAAACTATTTAGGCAGATACTGTGAAGTTAAAAGCAAATCACATAGTATTTACTGAAAATAAGAAATTAGCTTGTCAAGAATGGTGAAAAGAGGGAGTCACCTGAATGGCTACTGCCTGAACACTACTAGTGCTGGTCTCACCACAGCTTCACTCTGCTGGGATGCACTAATCCCAAGAAGACAAGCAGGCCACAACCTGTTTGGTGATCCACAGTCTTGTCCCCGATTATGTAAGGGTCTCTAGGCTTGCTGTAGCCTTTTCCTGGTAAATACCTTGAATAACAACAGGACCAATGAGGAAGGTCAAGCATAGACACTCACTTCCCAACCACAAAAAGTCAATAATCTGCACTCTGTAACTTCTCTCACCAGGAGCACAATATAATCACAAATTCCAAACTAGCACCTATGAAGCAGTTACTAGGCTTTCTGGTGATAAGCAGTCCCCAGGAAATAACGTTTCATACTCCTTCACTCACCATGAGCAAACCAGAAGAACTAATCCCAGGATGACTACTGAGAGGCAGAATGTGGGCTCACAATTGGTAGTCTTGTAATAGATGTTGCAGATTTTAAAGGTAAGATGGAAAAATGGGTTAATACCCTATAACCTGCAGTGTTTACTAAGCAGTTTGATATGAAAGAGGGGTAATTTAAGCTTTAGTTGTCTAAGTGGAGAAACACAAATTTTAAAAAAGCAAGACAAATTGGAAGGGGTTGGCACTTTGTATTCTGGTTCTATAGAATACAATGGGATGGCCAATAAATTTAAATAGTTGAGTGGCAGTGATTTCACAGAATGATAATTTTGTACTCACAATAGCCAGTGAAAGAGAAGAGGGAAGGAGATATGTGGTCAAAGTAATATAAGGGGAAGGTAACTAGAAAAACAGTTGAGTTTAAAAACACAACACCACCACGGCAGGAAGGTGGAGAAAAATGTACTTTCTATGTGACTCACCAAGAGACACAGCTGTGGTCTATTTCCTAGTTTAATTGTGCAATTAAAAGCAGAATACAATTACGTATGAGATACAAATGAGAAATCATGTGAAGCGGTATATGCTAATGAAATGTTCTTCTGATTCATAGTCAAATACCTGCACCATACACAAAAGAAAAAAAAACATTGCTGAAACTCTTATATCTACTTCGCACTCCATAAAGTTGCTATACTGTCAAAAAAAACATACTAACATAACCCTTATGATTATTTATGCAATCACTTTCCTTGCCACTTCCGTAGTTTGACCATGTATGCATAAGCAGTTAATGACACCAGTTTCCCCAGAAATGCCTTCAGTAGTTTGAACATGTTTACATAAACACTAAAATTACATCAATATAGCTTATTACCTCAGCGATTCTTTTAGTTTGAACATATATGCACAAGCACTAAATAACACCAGTGATACCTTCAGTACTTTGAACATGTATGCACAAACACTAAAATTACATCAATGTAAGTTATTACCCTCAGCGTTTGCTTCAATAGTTTGACCATGAATGCACAAGCACTAAATAACACTAGCGATACCTTCAGTACTTTGAACATGTATGCACAAACACTAAAATTACATCAATGTAAGTTATTACCCTCAGAGTTTGCTTCAATAGTTTGACCATGAATGCACAAACACTAAATAACACCAGCAATCCCTTCAGTAATTTGACAATGTATGCACAAGCACTAAAATGACCAAAGTAAATTAGTTTTATCTCACTTTGAGCTGCTTCACATTAATTTCCAGTACTTCGAAGTCCGCGGTTTCTCTACTAAACTACTAACTCCACTTATCCATGGTGCTGTTAATCATATTCACATAAGTTCAGGGTCCTTTACATTTTTGTATGCAAATTATGCCCTTTTATTTTTATCTCTATGAGTTAGAGTAATACTTTAATGTCTAAGGTGCCTTATCCTCTTAGTTGCTTTCCCCCCTAAACCTTATGCCTTAAGTATGTAACGCTTTTGCCATAGAGAGGTGTGTTTACCAAAATGCCTCGATGTTTCCATAGTCAGCATGAATCACATACACTGACTATATTTGAATATCTGGGTAGCTCTGCTATTTGCAGAATACTGCAATGCACAAAAGAGGGCAGGACTATGAATACTATCCTGGAAACTAGCCAATAAGTTTACATAAGTGAAATAGTAAGAAATACATAAGGTAGGAAAACAAGGTGGGCTTCTACTGTTAATTGTACAATAGGCTGCACTTGCAGTTTGCCTGTGATGGCAGCCTTCTCTTATTTAGAGTGAATAAACCACCTGACAGTGTTCTGAATGTGGGAGCTAGCCACTGGATAACAGGACATGCTCAGTGTCACAATAATGGGGGTGGATGACATGGGGACTATACAGCTGGTGGGATTATGTAGATTAATTCTTTGTATTTTTTCTGAGTGGGTAAGTACAATGTTCTACACGCAAAGTTATTGTAAACCTCAGTCAGACTGCAGCATAGTGCATACCATGTGACAACTGCATCTAACTGAAACAATTAGTAGTAGCAACATTCTATAAAAGACTATGTGGTGAATTCTCCTACATGGCTCTCAGGGAGTTTACAGTCAGAGGCCTTATCGCTTCCCAGTACTGTGCTTGACAAGTGTAAATTCAGAGAAAAGCTTTCCTAAAACATTGGGGATCATAGGGCAATACAATTCGTAATGTATTTAAGATGCAAAGGATGGTTACTTGAGAGGAAGAATATGACTGTGAATGAACTTATCTTATAGCCTCGTAAAAATGTGAGGAAACAGACCAGTCAAACTGTCTCTATCTTCTTCAAATAATGATGTTTCTCTGAAGTATTATTAGCCATTTGGCAAGTTCTGGACTAAAGATCACTTCATTATATGGCATAGAAATACTAGTAAGAATATAAAGTTTTAATTTTCATGATTCGCTGAATTAAAAAGAATGCTCAGTCATTTCTGTCACTTAAACAGAGCAAAAAATAAACTATGGAAGTAACACCAATATCTACAGATTACTTGCTTTTCTACCTCACCATAAACATTCATCTTACCGTCTTTTTCTGTTGTGATAGAGAATCTTCATTTCAAATCCCTTAGCTCTTTGTGCAATCTTGTATCCAATCTTGCCCATCCCGATGATTCCAAGTGTAGCACCAGTGATATCAACTCCCATCCAGTTAAAAGTGATATATCTGATATCTGGCAAAGCTGCCATCTTTACTCCTAAATTAAAAATGATAGTGGTATCATATCTGTACTAAGGTAATAACATTTATGTCTACAATGTCCTATGGGATCAAACTAGCCTAATAGCTGGGATGGGAGGAAATGGCAGTGTGATTTTGCAGAAAATTCAGTAAACAGTACACACAAGACCATAGATGAAAATACGGCATTCTTTACATCAAAAACAACACCTATAATGCTTAGGAAATATAAACATACTCAAAATCTCAAGTACAGGAGCTTTTCCCTACTCAACTAAATGAAACTCTTACCTTATTTGGTAGTGAAGGCATTTAGAGCTTGCTATGTGCTGTTTTTACTGCCAGGAATGGAGCACTTCAGAATAGCAGAAAGAAATTCTTGGAGCAGGTTTTGATGATCACGTGACTGTGTGTGACTCACACACATCATTCACTGCACCTGCAAAAGACTACACACATAGACCCACATATGTGGAGGTACTCACATGTAACTTACCCAAACCTCAAAGGCCTGTTATGCACAGTCCTCAGAAACTCCAAATGCACACTAACAAGCAATTCCCATCACAACACAAAGCAACAACTTATTGTGACTCAGCTACCAAGTCCATGAGGTGAAACACTCCACAACCCAATATTCTGGTCATAGGAGACTCCATTGTGAGCCACACTGATATCCCTCTTACCAATCTGGATAGGGGGAAGGTTGTTAGTTGCCTGTCAGGGGGCAGGGGGCCAGGATCTACCAGATCATGCATCTAAATACCAGTATGACTCAGTTATAGTCAAGGTGGGTGTGAATGATCCGAGACGTACCTCCTTGGACTATATGAAGACAGACATGATTGAGCTCTCAGAATATGTATCACAGGTAGGTATGAGCCTTGCACTGAGCAGCATTCTACTGTCTCCAAGTATGACGCCACAATACCAGCAGAATATGATCACCTTTAACAATTGGCTTAGTTACTGGTGTCATTCCAAAGGGGAGTCTTCCTGGGAGAACATAGCTGACAGACCATGGTGCTTTGCCAAGGATGGCCTTCACCTGTCACCTCTAGGCTTTCAGTTATTGGCAAAAACAATATCCACCCCATAGTGCCATTTTTTAGGCATTGCCAAACAGACAAACCTTTCAACATAACATAAGCTACTCAGGACAAGCTAAAGGTGTTACTGTTCAATGCTAGGCATCTCAAAAAGAAAATACACTCCCTGGAGACATTTGTGCAGTTACTGAATAAAATACAAAGCCATGGAAAGCACTTTGGCAGTGCATGGCTCTAATGCCTTTCATATGTTCTGACCACCCACTGAACATGAAAGGACAAAAGGTGGAGGTGTATATATCTACATAAAGGATAAGCACACCTCAAGGCTGGTCAAACAATATGACATGCTTGAGCTACTCCATGTCCAACTAACCATGAGAAACATCCATTATCATATTCTTGCTAGCAATAGGTCCCCCACCATGAACCAGAAAATCTATACATCATACCTGAAGTTACTAGAATCACTCACCATTCAGCCCAATACCATACTCATAGGTGATTTTAACTACCCCTCCATTAATTCAAAGGCATTACATGACCATTAAAATACAAGCCCAAATATTTATTTTCTTTATAAATTCAAATCCCCTGGAGCAGCTAGTCTGCACTTCTACTATGAGAGCAAATATCCTAGATCTGGTACTTACAAATATGAGAGTGTGCTGCACCCCGTGTGATGTCCTCACTGGTAAGATCAGATCACAAAAAAGTATTTCTTGAACTAAGGGTAAAAATATTCCCCCCCACTTAACCCCAAAAACTTTAAAAACTTCTGTAAAGCAAATTACCCCCTATTAAGGGATGTCATAACTAATTTACAAGCTCCCACAAATCCAGAAAACACAGAAACATATGCAGAGACATACACAAAAGCTATGTATGACCATGTAAACAACTGCATAGAAACAGCAGTACCAGACTGAAATAAACTCAAGTCAAACCATAAAAACAAGACACACTGGTGGACCCCTGGTATTAATAGGTTGTACAACAAAAGAAAGAAATTTCTGTTCAGAAGTAAAAGGGAATGTGCCAAGAGAGCAAAAAGTCCATCATTAGTCTAAATAAGCAAATCAGGGAACTAGTCAAGTCTCTGAAAGTAGACTTTGAGGTAAAAATAGCCTCCAAAGCTATGGATAATTGTAAGGCATTTTTCAGTTATGTCTGCAATCTAAAGGGCAACACCCAACAATGTACAGAATTAGTTGTAGATGGCATTGCCATTTTTGCTATACAGAAGAAATAGCAAAAATGCTGGCTGACAAATTCAGCTCAAATTTCACCTCTCCATTACCGAAGTTCTCCCCCAAGAAATACTTTCCACCACTCCACTGCCAATTATAACCAAAGAACAGATTGCCACAGGGCTGTCTGAAGTTAAAGACATGGCTTCAATGGGGCCTGAAGATATAGCAAGTTGCCTCTTAAACAGCTTAAATCAGGATTTGTCAGGCCCATTAGGATCTATATTTAACTACAGCCTCCAAATGTTCCAATAGAATAGAGAACAGCAACAGTCATCCCTCTGTATAAAGTTGGACCATCTACTGACCCGGGAAATGACAGACCCATAAATATGACTAGCCTTATATGTAAGGCTATGGAAAGAATAATTATGGACCTGATAAATAATGACATAGGAAGCCTCCAAATACTGGACCCAACCCAATTTGGGTTTGTAAAGGGCAGGCCTTGCCTACTGAAGCTAGTGAATTACTTTGAGAAAATCGCCAATGCCATAGATGAGGATAAAACAGTACATACTACCTACCTACCTGGACCTGGCCAAGGTATTGGGTATAATTCCCCACTCACACTGGCCAAATATCCATACATCACCAAATGGATAGTGAATTGGCTCACTGACAGGACACGTGGTTAAAGTAGGTGAATCCAGATCCAACAAGATGCCAGTTACTAGTGGTGTGCCACAGGGCTCAGTTCTGGGACCACTCCTGTTCAGAATATACTTCTCTGAAGTCAAGGCTAATGTGGAAGACCTCTGGATGACAAAGTTTGCTGATGATTGCAAGCCAGGGGAAATCTTTTAATCTCCCAACAATGTAGATGATCTTCAGAAGGGTGTACATCAGACAAATGACTGGTGCCAGAATCATGGCCTAAAACTAAATGCAAACAAATGCATTATCATACACTTTGGGGAGCCAAATACCTCGGCAAATTACAACATCAACAGCACACCCCTTAGAACAGACACAGAGGTGAGACATCCATGTAACAAGATAGATAGTAGCCTGAACTTTGACTGCCATGTGTCCACAGTGGTGATGAAGTCTTTCTAGGCAGCACAACTTATAAGTAAAGGTATGGCATCCATATCTAAGGAAATGATAGTCCTGCTGTATTCAGCCCTCATTAGACCAATAATTCAGTACAATGTGCCACTTAGCATGTACTTGACCAGCCACTTACAGCAGCTGGAATGACCTCATAAAGAAAATACAGGGTGTAAACAACATGTCCTATGCGGATAGACTAAAAGCCCTATCCCTTTACTCTGTCTCCTACTGACTATTAACCTCTGCATGAGCTACAAGGCACTCACAAATCCAGCCCTGATGGAGCTGCTACACATCCACAAGTCAAACATAATGAGGGTCACCCAGCTTTGGGATCAAAAACTTACACTGAGACTGAAATAAAACATGCTGGACAGACAGATATGTGTCTCAGAGATTGCCCCTTCTTTAGAACAGGCTTCCAATTCACATAGAGCCCTTCCCTGGCCCTTTTCAAATGTAGTTTGGATCAATGGATGGGGAATTACAAATTCATTCCTGGGGTAGTGCTTATGTCCCTTGTGAACAGGGGCAATTTGTACAATGCTCAAGGAAAATCCGCAGCTTCTTCAGAAAAAACTTAAAACCAAACAGTAAAACTCTTTTTAAAAAAGGTTTAGAGGAAGTGTTAAAATTACATCACTTCCTATTGAGAACCTCATGACCACACGCCCATACAAAAGATACTAAAAGCGCTCCAAAGAATTAAACGGGCGCAAAATTAATTAAATAAAATACCTTTTCCGCTGCTTAAAAAAATCTGCAGCTTCTTCACAAAAAACTTCGTTAAAACAAGAAACCAAGGTTTTTTTTTGGAGGTTTAAAGGAAGTGTGCAAAAATACATCACTTCCTATTGAGATCCTAATGGCAACACACTTATGTAAAAACATTACTGGTTTAGCTCCTAAGATAAAAATGTGAAAGAAGTGACTAAGTATAATGAAGCATAACAGGTTTGAGACAGAGGATGAAAAAGAAATATAAAAAATAAAAAGTGAGACAAGATACGAAAAAGTAAAGGAAGGATGAAAGTGCAGACGGGAAAAAAGTGTTGTGAGGGGAGGAGGGGGGGAGGGAGGAGAGGAGAGGGGGAGAGGGGTGGGGGTGTCTGAAAAGAAGAAAGGATGGGAGGGAGGAAGGGGAGGAGGGGGAGGGGGGAGGAAGGGAAGGGGGGAGGGGAGGGGGGGAAGGGGGGAAGGAGGGGGGGGTATGAGGGAGGGGAGTGGAAAAAAGAGAGAAGGGAGAAGCAGGAAAAAAAGGACAAGCAGAGGAATCAATAAATTTATCTAGTATAACTCCTCAGTTTGAGAACTGCTGAAATATTGCAGTTCTCATTCAACCCTGGATTATTAAATGCATTAAGTGTAATTTGCCATTGTAGTTCTTTTAATTCTAGTAAACATGGGGTAGGGCCTCCCCTAATGCAGTTGGGTAAATGGTCAATGCCCATGAAGGAAAATTTATGGCCAAGGTTACTTTCTGTATGTTTGGCCAGTGCATTGTCCAGTTTATGATTCTTCATAGCGTAAATATGCTGGTAAATACGCTGCTTCAATTTCCTGTCAGTCTTGCCAATGTAGAATGCAGGACAGCATTCACATTGAGCTAGATAAACGACAGACCGGGTGTCACAGTTGATTCTGTGTTTAATGAAGTATTTCCTCCTGTTGACTTGAAACGAACTTCCAGCTTTGATCACATTGCAGTAATTGCAAGCCCCACAAGTGAAGCATCCCTTGTTCCTAGTAAAGTCCATATTCGAGGGGTTGCTTTGTAACAGCTCCTTAAGGTTTTTACCTCTTCTGAAAACAAACTTTGGGACTGCACCCAGTTTTTCAGATAGGTATAGGTCGCTGTTGATGAAATACCAGTTTTTCCAAATGATGTCAATAACTTTCTTGGAGTCATTATTAAACGTAGTTATGAAACTGGTAGCAAAGTTACTTTTGTCTTGGGAAGTAGCGGTAGTAGAAACAGAACAGTCTGCATCAATGGGAGAGGTAGAAAAAATTACACTCGAGATTCCAGATGCATTATTGGCCAAGTTAGTCTTGAATTCATCTAGTAGGGGTTTAAAGTAACCTGTTGCTCTCTTACTCTCAATTTCAAGAATAGTATCGTCCAGGAGTGGCTCAGGATATCCTCTGCTGGAAAATTGGTTCTTAAGAAATTGAACCTCTTTTTGAAATGATTCAGATGTGTTACACATCCGTGCAGCCCGTACTAGCTGGCCTTTTACTATTCCACATTTTTGCTTGTAAGGATGTAGACTAGTAAAGTGGAGCATTGAGTTACAGTAGGTCGCTTTCCGAAACACTGAGGACAAGTATCTTTCTCCTATTCGGTCTTTTTTAATTTCCACATCAAGATAGTCAATAACTTCAGTGGAAAAATGATAAGTAAATTTCAAAAATGAAGTTGTTTGGTTCATGTGTTCAACAAGGGTAGTGGCCTCATGGGAATCTCCATTGACGAGGATAAAGATGTCATCTAGGTAGCGTGTATATAATCGAATCTGATTCTTGAATGTAGAATCAGAAAAGAGAAATTTACTTTCCCAATAAAACATGAACAGGTTAGCCACGCTGGCACTGCAAGGAGATCCCATTGCCACCCCTTGTTTCTGAAGGTAAATCTGGTTGTTAAACATGAAGAAATTGGAACTTAGAACAAGGTCCAGTAACTCAGTGACAATTCTAATTTCATTAGAAGTAGCCTTCAGTTCAAGTAATTTCAGTTCTAACCATTCTACAGCTTCTTGATGTGGAATTGAAGTGTATAGATCCACAACGTCGATGGTTAAAAAGTTGTTGCAATCCTCAAAATTCATACTGTTGATGTTACTTAAAAAAGACCAAGAATCTTTGCAGATAGTAGGAATTTCTTTGATGTATTTTGACAATATTTCGTCAATTAACTTGGCTGATGGATATGTCATAGACAACCTACCGTCCACCAAGGCCCTCATGGGAGGATTTACAAGGTTTTTGTGTATTTTGGGAATTCCGAACATGACAGGCACTTTGGGGAAGGTGATGTCTAAATAGCTATAAAGGTCCAGGTCAATGATTCCTGAGAGGAAAAGGTCTCTCAAGTAACCTCTCATCCTTTTATATGCCAAGTTCATTTCATTGAGAGAGGAAACGGAGTATGCAGACGAATCCAAAACAATGAGCATCTTCTCTATATACATATTGTTTTCAAAAACTACTAGGCCTCCTCCTTTATCAGGCTTAATTAAGCGAATAGATAAAGTTTTCAAGTCCGAGAGGGCCATTCTCTGGTCTTTGGAAACGTTTGATCTGTGAGGATGGTTTAGGGAACCACCTTGGCTGCTCAAATGCCTCAAATCAATTTCACGGATAGATTCGAAAGTACGTAACCCTGTATGTAACTGTGGATTGAAGATGCTCGATAGTTTTAAAGTAGAAGAGTTAACATGGTCGTTGTTATTAAAAAGCAGATTCAGGTTCAATTTTCTCACAAAACATTTCAGGTCAATGATGGTTTGAGTTAAGTTAAAAGACGTACTTGGGACAAAGGTGTTCCCTCTGGCCAATAATTCAATAATCTCTGGTTGTAAATCAATTTTGGAAAAGTTGTAGATTTTGAAACCCCCCTTGAGATTAGTAAGAATTAGTGGGCCAGTTTCATGTTCAATAGATAGGTCTTCTGTTCCCGTCAAGTCAGGATTTAATATGTCCCTCAGTTGTTGCATGACCTGTTCCTGGTCTGGTAGGTCTGAGCTGGGAGAGGTCCTAAAAAATGGTTATCTCCGTTATCTAAGTTATTGTTGTTATTCCTTTGAAAATCTGCTCTGTCATTACCATTGTTTTTGTTTCTGTTTCTGTTGTTGTTTCCTTTAATTCTATTACTTCTATGGGGTTTGCTTTGATGAAATGTCCCAGTATCTGCATGGTTACCGACGTTTCCATCTCCATTGCTGTCATTACTGTCCTCATTGTCGGTTGGTGTTTCTGACCCGGTATTAACTTCTCGGACTAATGGTTGTTGTAGTTTGGGATAGGCTTTACGCTGCTGGTATGCTGTTCTATCCCTAGATAATTTCTTGATTTTGTTTTGTTTTAGTTTAATCATTAAACCATCGATACTGTTGAATATGCGGTTGTAATCAAACTTGTATCTCAAAAAGTCAGTGTCAATTTTGATTAAGTCATCCAGAAAGTTGATTTCTTCAGTGACTTTCTGGATATTCAAAGTGTAATGCTTGACCAGAAGTTCTAGAAGCTGTAACCCTTGTACTTCAAAAAGGCCCAAAAGGTCGTTGTGAAAACCCTCAGACCCTTGTATTAAACCCGAAGGTGAAAAAGTAGAACGTAAGCCCTTAGGAATGATGTGTTCTTTGATGCACTGTTGGAAGTAAGAAACTTCAAGTTGGAGTTTCTTAAGCTTCAAAAGTTTGTTGTCTAATTTCTTTAAATTATCAGTAATGGAATTAATTGTTGAAGCATTATCAAGTGCCCCAGTAGCCGGTAGTTCCAGATTAGGTGCTCCAGTGAAGGAAAAGACGTCCAAGTTAGAAATCCATTCAGACATTACAGGAACTCCTATAAGCCTCTGGTTGCCGAGATTCTGCTGTGGTATAGAATTCGAGTTTGTCCTGGCCCTGACAATTTCAGGATTATTCATTAGTGCACTGCCAGTCCCTTCATTACAAGATCCACTAGCAGCGGGGGGTTGTCCATTAGGAATAGAATCTCCCAAGCTAGTCGCTCGAGAGAAAAAGCCGTTGTTATCCAAGTGAGCATCATTACTACGGAGCCCTATTCCAGAAATTTGAGGGGGCCATAGATTGTTGTTACTCTCAATAGCGTCCATGCGTGCATACATGAGGTCAAGTCTCTGTGTCAAAGCCGCTAATAAAAAAGCGACATCTAAGTCCTTACCAGGACTTTTGTTTGAAGTGCCAAACAAAATCGGAGTATGAGGACTGCTACACCCTTCTGATGCCATACGTAAAACAAACAAGTACTGGAAAAGCGAAAAACAAACAAGTATAAAAACAAAAATGCAGAAAGGTAGCAGTCTGTCGATACAAATCCACAAAATGTAAAGAGATTTTAACGCAGAATTAGTTTAATAAAGTAGCGTTTTCGCTGCTAGAAAAATCCGCAGCTTCTTCAGAAAAAACTTAAAACCAAACAGTAAAACTCTTTTTAAAAAAGGTTTAGAGGAAGTGTTAAAATTACATCACTTCCTATTGAGAACCTCATGACCACACGCCCATACAAAAGATACTAAAAGCGCTCCAAAGAATTAAACGGGCGCAAAATTAATTAAATAAAATACCTTTTCCGCTGCTTAAAAAAATCTGCAGCTTCTTCACAAAAAACTTCGTTAAAACAAGAAACCAAGGCTTTTTTTGGAGGTTTAAAGGAAGTGTGCAAAAATACATCACTTCCTATTGAGATCCTAATGGCAACACACTTATGTAAAAACATTACTGGTTTAGCTCCTAAGATAAAAATGTGAAAGAAGTGACTAAGTATAATGAAGCATAACAGGTTTGAGACAGAGGATGAAAAAGAAATATGAAAAATAAAAAGTGAGACAAGATACGAAAAAGTAAAGGAAGGATGAAAGTGCAGACGGAAAAAAGTGTTGTGAGGGAGGAGGGGAGAGAGGAGAGGAGAGGGGGGAGAGGGGTGGGAGGAGTGTCTGAAAAGAAGAAAGGATGGGAGGGAGGAAGGGGAGGGAAGGGGAGGGGAGGAAGGGAAGGGGGAGGAGGGGAGGGGAGGAAAGGGGGGGGAAGGAGGGGGGGTATGAGGGAGGAGAGTGGAAAAAAAAAAGAAGGGAGAAGCAGGAAAAAAAGGACAAGCAGAGGAATCAATAAATTTATCTAGTATAACTCCTCAGTTTGAGATCTCAATAGGAAGTGATGTATTTTTGCACACTTCCTTTAAACCTCCAAAAAAAAGCCTTGGTTTCTTGTTTTAACGAAGTTTTTTGTGAAGAAGCTGCAGATTTTTTAAGCAGCGGAAAAGGTATTTTATTTAATTAATTTTGCGCCCGTTTAATTCTTTGGAGCGCTTTTAGTATCTTTTGTATGGGCGTGTGGTCATGAGGTTCTCAATAGGAAGTGATGTAATTTTAACACTTCCTCTAAACCTTTTTTAAAAAGAGTTTTACTGTTTGGTTTTAAGTTTTTTCTGAAGAAGCTGCGGATTTTTCTAGCAGCGAAAACGCTACTTTATTAAACTAATTCTGCGTTAAAATCTCTTTACATTTTGTGGATTTGTATCGACAGACTGCTACCTTTCTGCATTTTTGTTTTTATACTTGTCTGTTTTTCGCTTTTCCAGTACTTGTTTGTTTTACGTATGGCATCAGAAGGGTGTAGCAGTCCTGATACTCCGATTTTGTTTGGCACTTCAAACAAAAGTCCTGGTAAGGACTTAGATGCCGCTTTTTTATTAGCGGCTTTGACACAGAGACTTGACCTCATGTATGCACACATGGACGCTATTGAGAGTAACAACAATCTATGGCCCCCTCAAATTTCTGGAATAGGGCTCCGTAGTAATGATGCTCACTTGGATAACAACGGCTTTTTCTCTCGAGTGACTAGCTTGGGAGATTCTATTCCTAATGGACAACCCCCCGCTGCTAGTGGATCTTGTAATGAAGGGACTGGCAGCGCACTAATGAATAATCCTGAAATTGTCAGGGCCAGGACAAACTCGAATTCTATACCACAGCAGAATCTCGGCAACCAGAGGCTTATAGGAGTTCCTGTAATGTCCGAATGGATTTCTAACTTGGACGCCTTTTCCTTCACTGGAGTGCCTAATCTGGAACTACCGGCTACTGGGGCACTTGATAATGCTTCAACAATTAATTCCATTACTGATAATTTAAAGAAATTGGACAACAAACTTTTGAAGCTTAAGAAACTCCAACTTGAAGTTTCTTACTTCCAACAGTGCATCAAAGAACACATCATTCCTAAGGGCTTACGTTCTACTTTTTCACCTTCGGGTTTAATACAAGGGTCTGAGGGTTTTCACAACGACCTTTTGGGCCTTTTTGAAGTACAAGGGTTACAGCTTCTAGAACTTCTGGTCAAGCATTACACTTTGAATATCCAGAAAGTCACTGAAGAAATCAACTTTCTGGATGACTTAATCAAAATTGACACTGACTTTTTGAGATACAAGTTTGATTACAACCGCATATTCAACAGTATCGATGGTTTAATGATTAAACTAAAACAAAACAAAATCAAGAAATTATCTAGGGATAGAACAGCATACCAGCAGCGTAAAGCCTATCCCAAACTACAACAACCATTAGTCCGAGAAGTTAATACCAGGTCAGAAACACCAACCGACAATGAGGACAGTAATGACAGCAATGGAGATGGAAACGTCGGTAACCATGCAGATACTGGGACATTTCATCAAAGCGAACCCCGTAGAAGTAATAGAATTAAAGGAAACAACAACAGAAACAGAAACAAAAACAATGGTAATGACAGAGCAGATTTTCAAAGGAATAACAACAATAACTTAGATAACGGAGATAACCGTTTTTTAGGACCTCTCCCAGCTCGGACCTACCAGACCAGGAACAGGTCACGCAACAACTGAGGGAAATATTAAATCCTGACTTGACGGGAACAGAAGACCTATCTATTGAACATGAAACTGGCCCACTAATTCTTACTAATCTCAAGGGGGATTTCAAAATCTACAACTTTTCCAAAATTGATTTACAACCAGAGATTATTGAATTATTGGCCAGAGGGAACACCTTTGTCCCAAGTACGTCTTTTAACTTAACTCAAACCATCATTGACCTGAAATGTTTTGTGAGAAAATTGAACCTGAATCTGCTTTTTAATAACAACGACCATGTTAACTCTTCTACTTTAAAACTTTCGAGCATCTTCAATCCACCGTTACATACAGGGTTACGTACTTTCGAATCTATCTGTGAAATTGATTTGAGGCATTTGAGCAGCCAAGGTGGTTCCCTAAACCATCCTCACAGATCAAACGTTTCCAAAGACCAGAGAATGGCCCTCTCGGACTTGAAAACTTTATCTATTCGCTTAATTAAGCCTGATAAAGGAGGAGGCTTAGTAGTTTTTGAAAACAATATGTATATAGAGAAGATGCTCATTGTTTTGGATTCGTCTGCATACTCCGTTTCCTCTCTCAATGAAATGAACTTGGCATATAAAAGGATGAGAGGTTACTTGAGAGACCTTTTCCTCTCAGGAATCATTGACCTGGACCTTTATAGCTATTTAGACATCACCTTCCCCAAAGTGCCTGTCATGTTCGGAATTCCCAAAATACACAAAAACCTTGTAAATCCTCCCATGAGGGCCTTGGTGGATGGTAGGTTGTCTATGACATATCCATCAGCCAAGTTAATTGACGAAATATTGTCAAAATACATCAAAGAAATTCCTACTATCTGCAAAGATTCTTGGTCTTTTTTAAGTAACATCAACAGTATGAATTTTGAGGATTGCAACAACTTTTTAACCATCGACGTTGTGGATCTATACACTTCAATTCCACATCAAGAAGCTGTAGAATGGTTAGAACTGAAATTACTTGAACTGAAGGCTACTTCTAATGAAATTAGAATTGTCACTGAGTTACTGGACCTTGTTCTAAGTTCCAATTTCTTCATGTTTAACAACCAGATTTACCTTCAGAAACAAGGGGTGGCAATGGGATCTCCTTGCGGTGCCAGCATGGCTAACCTGTTCATGTTTTATTGGGAAAGTAAATTTCTCTTTTCTGATTCTACATTCAAGAATCAGATTCGATTATATACACGCTACCTAGATGACATCTTTATCCTCTTCAATGGAGATTCCCACGAGGCCACTACCCTTGTTGAACACATGAACCAAACAACTTCATTTTTGAAATTTACTTATCATTTTTCCACTGAAGTTATTGACTATCTTGATGTGGAAATTAAAAAAGACCGAATAGGAGAAAGATACTTGTCCTCAGTGTTTCGGAAAGCGACCTACTGTAACTCAATGCTCCACTTTACTAGTCTACATCCTTACAAGCAAAAACGTGGAATAGTAAAAGGCCAGCTAGTACGGGCTGCATGGATGTGTAACACATCCGAATCATTTCAAAAAGAGGTTCAATTTCTTAAGAACCAATTTTCCAGCAGAGGATATCCTGAGCCACTCCTGAGCGATACTATCCTTGAAATTGAGAGTAAGAGAGCAACAGGTTACTTTAAACCCCTACTAGATGAATTCAAGACTAACTTGGCCAATAATGTACCTGGAATCTTGAGTGTAATTTTTTCTACCTCTCCCATTGATGCAGACTGTTCTGTTTCTATTACCGCTACTTCCCAAGACAAAAGTAACTTTGCTACCAGTTTCATAACTACATTTAATAATGACTCCAAGAAAGTTACTGCTTCTCCCTTCTCTCTTTTTTCCACTCCCCTCCCTCATACCCCCTCCTCCCCCCCTCCCTCCTCCCCCTCCTCCCCCCTTCCCTCCCTCCCCTTCCTCCCCTTCCTCCCTCCCATCCTTTCTTCTTTCAGACACCCCCCTCTCCTCTCCTCTCCCCTCCTCCCCCCACAACACTTTTTTCCGCCTGCACTTTCATCCTTCCTTTACTTTTCCGTATCTTGTTTCACTTTTTATTTTTTATATTTCTTTTTCGTCCTCCGTCTCAAACCTGTTATGCTTCATTATACTTAGTCACTTCTTTCACATTTTTATCTTAGGAGCTAAACCAGTAATGTTTTTACATAAGTGTGTTGCCATTAGGATCTCAATAGGAAGTGATGTATTTTTGCACACTTCCTTTAAACCTCCAAAAAAAGCCTTGGTTTCTTGTTTTAACGAAGTTTTTTGTGAAGAAGCTGCAGATTTTTTTAAGCAGCGGAAAAGGTATTTTATTTAATTAATTTTACTGCTTAATTCTTTGGAGCGCTTTTAGTATCTTTTGTATGGGCGTGTGGTCATGAGGTTCTCAATAGGAAGTGATGTAATTTTAACACTTCCTCTAAACCTTTTTTAAAAAGAGTTTTACTGTTTGGTTTTAAGTTTTTTCTGAAGAAGCTGCGGATTTTTCTAGCAGCGAAAACGCTACTTTATTAAACTAATTCTGCGTTAAAATCTCTTTACATTTTGTGGATTTGTATCGACAGACTGCTACCTTTCTGCATTTTTGTTTTTATACTTGTTTGTTTTTCGCTTTTCCAGTACAATGCTCAAGGCATAGGCACAAATCCATGCTATCCCCTTGCCCCTAGGGGCCATATATTGGGTAAAATTGCATTATAATGGCTAGGCTTGTAAGAGCTCTTAAGCCGTTAGCTTACTAATCTCCTATGAACATATAAACACACACACACACACACACACACACACACACACACACACACACACATATATATATATATATATATATATATATATATATATCTCAAGCAATTAACTGACAGAACAGAGTCAGATTAAAATGTCAATCACAAAACACTGAAAATCACACACATTGCTCTAAGTCAAAATGTTTAAAATAAAGTGCTTTTGCTCCCCTGCACACATATTAATCCCCATAGCCCTGCACCTCTGTATATACTAAGTTCAAGGTTGCATCCTAGTGGGGAAAATGAGAGAATTCCTATTTATCACCATTCTGCAATGTTACGACACAGTGCAATAGTCCAGTCAGCCTTCCAATCAGCAACCTAAATTGATTGTTTTCTTGTCAATCATAAGGGTATTTGATGACAGTGGGTAGTACTCCCCTCCCCACACATAGACAGAGAACACATGCATGTCATAAAAGTTAAGTATCTATCAACATTTATCATCATACTGTAGCTTAATAATGACATCTGTCCTTTCCAGATGCAGTATTTTACACTGAAATGTGACATAGAAATACAGAATATATCAACACATAAGAGTCACTTGGCCCATCTTATCTACACATTTAATTACACAATGAATTTGCTGCCATTTTATGTCAATAGAGAGTGTGTCATTTTGCTGGACTCAGCAGATGTGACCATCTAGATCTCCTAACTAACATTCAGCTCTGTTGGGCTGCATAATTGCCTGCATTGTGAAAACATGCATACCTCCACACTTGTGCTATTCCCCATGTCATAGAGTGTTAAACACCATTTATAGTTTCATAGTTTCATAGTTTAGTACTAGGCTATCTGCCCTGGGGCATTTGTAAGCCTAGCCATAGTGATGTGGCTTTCGCCACCCCATAAAATGGTACAAAATGCACAGAACAGATTTAGAATACTGTGCCTCTGTCTAGTAGTGGCACAGTGAAGGTCCCCTTATATAATAGAATTAGTTTACTGTGCCCCTGTCTAGTAGTGACACAGATGTGACCCCTGGGGTAAACTTACGATCTCCCATCCACTCATCAAGATTTCTCTTGAAGAGAGTCATTGAGGGGCTCTGCCTAACATGAACTGGGATCCTGTTCCAAAGCATGGGAAACCTCTGGGTTATGAATCTATCCCTCCAGCATGTCCTATTCATACTTGTGTCGAGGTTTAAGTCTTTAGCTCTCGTGGTTCTGATGGATTTGGATTTTTTGAGGTGGAGCATGTCCATCAGTTCCTGATTGGACATGGCCTTGTACGTCAGGCAGAGATCACCTCTGAGCAGGCAGAATGCTACTGAATAGAGCTGGAGTTTCTTTAGTCTGGCAGAATAAGACATATGTTGGAGACCCTTGATCCTCTTGGTGAGGTACTTTTGTGGTCTCTCAAGCTGTTGCAAATGCCGGGTGAGGTACATACCAAATGGGGCATTGTACTCAATCATGGGTCTGATGAGGGAGGAGTATAGGGGTGCAATGACATTCTTGGATCTAGATGTGAATCCCTTCATGATAAGGTGTGCAAGGTAGAATGTTTTTCTAACCACTCTGGCAACGTGGGTGTCAAATGAGAGGTCGCTGTCGACTTGGGTCCCTAGGTCTCTGATTACTTTTTCCATACTCAGTGGGTTGCTGTCTATGTGATAATTTGTGGGTACTTTGTTTTTCCCAAAGGGGATGACTATACATTTTTTGGCATTTAATTTAAGGCCATGACTCCGGCACCAGTTGTCCGTTTCTGTGAGGCCTTTTTGACAGCATTTGTTTAACAGGTTCCTGCTCTATGGGTATGGTGGATAGTGTTTGCCCTTGGTGTTACCACAGGGGAAAGAGCTACTCCTTCCCCCAAGAATGGGCAAACCAGTTAAAGCTGCTCACTCTCATATTCCCAGAATTAGCGTTCTAATCAAACATGGGATATCTGGGTTACATGCAAGGCTTCATCTCTTTATGCCATGGGAGAAGGCCTTTAAAGTATTTTATTCAGTTTAAGAAGACATGTCTGAAAATATCTTAAATAAGCTGAAGGAGTCCTAAGAGGTCCACTTGAAATGAAATGTGTAGACAAACAGATCAGGCTAGTGACTCAGGATTTCTTCAGCTTGAAGCCTAGGAAATGCAGGACTGAATATGGTATAAACATACATATAACTAGAGAAATAGATAAATAGGGGAATCTTGGAGACTAATGGAGAGATGTGAGCCAAGCACATCTGAATGATGAAATGATGGAAATTCAGAAATAAATTGTAAAGGAGTAATTATCTTTCTTCTGTAGACTCCATGCACTACAGAGAAACAAAAAAAAACTGTAAAAAAGTATACTTTAATGAACTGTTTTTAAATATTATTTATTTCAGCTTCCCTTTTATGGGCAAGTTTAAAGTCAAACTTCTTTTCTGACAGCCTCTGTTTACTAACAATGATAATATACCATGACCCCCCCCAAAACGTGCACGCTGATTGGCCAGCGTGCACATTGTAAATTGAGTTATACTAATGGAAAAAGGTCCGGTCGCCCGGACTTTTTTCCATTAGAATAACTCTTAAAACACTGTCTCGCTATGTTAAATGGGTTTAACATAGTGAGACAGCTTTAAAATAAGCAACAGAGATCTCCGTTGCTTATTTTAAAACTGTCTCGCTATGCTAAACCCATTTAACATAGCGAGACAGGTTTTAAAAAAAAAGCAACAGAGAAAGCAAGATCTCCATTGCTTTTTTACTGTTAAATGGGTTTAACATAGCGAGACAGTTAAAATAAGCAACGGACATCTCCGTTGCTTATTTTAAAGCTGTCTTATGTTAAACCCATTTAACATAGCGAACAGTAAAAAAGCAACGGAGATCTTGCTTTCTCATGCTTTGCCCACAACTCTGATGTACCGCGTGCGCAGTACATCAGAACTGCCGATGCCAGACATCTGCGGAAGGGCAGTAAACAGGCATTATTATGCCATTATTTAAGAAATTTTCTTAAATAATGTCATGAATAGTAATAACCACTTCTGGGTACGTGGGTAATTACCCACGGTTGGCTGTTTAGTCCCTGGGCTTCGGGACCAAACCACGCCAACCGTGGGTAAATCCAGCATTACCCACACCCAGACGTGGGTTATTGCTATAATATACTCTATGATGAGTAATAGTAAGGAATCCCAGAATGTACAGAGGCTATGATGTCCTCCTCCTCCGCTTCCTTCTCCTCTAGTATTGTACCTTATCCTTCCCTGGGTTATCTACTACACACTATTTTGACTGAATCTCTAGTACTATTGCTTCTTAAATAGCTCTAAGTCAGAAAAAGCACACAGTTACCTTAATGAGTTAAAGATATGTGGCCATGCAACATGATAATACCATATATGGTTACTAACTCTATATGTTTGGTGATAACTACCTATTTGTAAAAGGCAAGTTATTTTGCATAAATATCTTTGTGGCTATCAGAACAAGTGAACTGTAATCATTACCTTATAGCCCCCCCCCCCCAAAGCAGGCGATGATGAGGAATTGACTTAACTCCATTATAACTCCTTTACCACCACCGTCACTCATTCACCGATAAAAAAGGTCTTACATGAAAAAATGCCATATTGCTAGTATGTTCCATAATATCACTTTGCTCCTAACACTGAACAAATCTGATAACATGATGTCAGTCCTTTAGAATTAATTTATCATGTAGACTTATATTAATATTATTTAGAAAATTGATAAACTAGAAATATTAACTTAATTAAACAAACTAAGGCAATGAAAGGGACTGTCATTTCTACATAAAAATACTCTAAAAAAATATTAGACCATTTGCAAAGAACCCACACATCAAAGGGGCAAAGGTATTCTCCTCCAAAAATACTAAATCTGCGTAAAAAATTAAAAAAGTAAATAAAAACAGTAACTGAGACACAAACACATTTTATAGTAATAAAAGTAGATTAACCAGTCAAGAACAGTAAAATACATAAAAAAAAAATGAAAAAATAACCTCTGGAAAACCTGAATGCATAAATGGGAAGTGAAGTACTGTGTTCTCGAACAGCAAGTGAATAAAGTAAAAGATTTAAAAAAATACACTAAAATCGGATTCTAAAATAAGCTAAACCAGTTAAACTTTGCATACTAAAATATATAAATCAACAAAAGAAAACAAAAAAAGCTGGCAGACAAAGCTAACCATATAAATTTAATGTAAATTTAAAAAATACAACACACAATATTAAAATACTACATAAATGGAAATGCATATTAAAATAATAATAAAACACACATCACATACATAAAAATGCCATAGTGACAAAATTAAATAAACACTACATGTTTATCATCAGCTAAAACAAGATAAAAGGCAGTGGAGCATTATTGTATACAGATAAGTTTCTTAAAGTTGTTGGAGTTGCCATCAGGCTGAATTTTCTTAAAAATATTTTATTTAATTATTTATTTATTGCTTTTGTTTACCAGGAAAGGCCAACTGGGCACAAGTCGCATTTTCAGCAGAGGCCCAGGAAGAAATGCTCCATTTTACAGAAAGAATAGAAGGCAGTTATACAAGATTCACACAATAAAAGGACATACATACATGGACTAGTAATGATATGACAATTAATAAAAACATGACATTCAAATGAAGACTACAGTAAAATATTAGCTTATATCAAGCTTATAAGAGTCTAGTTACTTTCAAATGCAATCATCTAAAAATAGATATTGAGCAGAAGACAGTGAAGTAATTATAGGATAAAGATGGTTACAGGTTATGAAGGACTACTGAGGAGGCCCAGGTAAAAGGGAGACAGAGATAGTAGTGGAGAGGGGTGGATGATGGTCAGATAGTAGAGATTGGGAAGAAGTAGCTGTATTATGGCCAGATACTTAATAGTGGTGATAGTAAGGGTTTGGAGATTATCCAGGATCATCACATGTACTGAGCTGGCAACTGTATAGGTATGACTTTAGTTGAGTTTTAAATGATTTTGGGGAGTGTTCTTGTCATATTGCTAATGGGATGGAGTTCCAGGATTTAGCGAGATGGTGGGACAGTAGTGATTTGCTAACAGAATTGTTGATTTGGATATATGCAATAAGTATTTGTCTAATGAACGTAGTGGCCTGGAAGGACTAGGCATTTGTATGAGGTTGTAAATGGATGGACAGTTGTTAGGTTTATACACAATGTTATGGATTTGTGGAAGTTGTAAGCAGGTTAGATAATGTAGGAATTCCGGCCACTATAATTCCCTTAGGGTGGCCCAGTAGTGGTTTCTATTTGGAAAGTTGGCAGTGAATCATAATATTTTGTAATAGCATTGCTCAACTTTGTTTGGCAAGGATGTTGTTAAGGATGGGAGCAGAATATGTTAGAGTAGGCAAGAGGAGAGAAGAGGCAATGTGCTTTGTAATAGTGTTTGAGAGGAAAGGTTTTGCTGTATAGAGAGAATGTAGTTTTTGCTATAGTTTATTTCACGTTATTTTGGATGTGTGTCAAATTTTACGTTCCCATATACACAGATGCCTAGCAGTTAACTTTTTGTGACAAATTCAATTTTTGTTTTGTTGAATAAGGTAACTGAGAAGGAGGTTTTGTAAATTGTAAGCTGTTAGGGAGTAAATACGAGTGGTTTGGATTTACTTGGGTTAAGGAATGGCTGGGCAGATGTCAGCCAGACTTCTATAGAGAAGAACTCCTCTGTAAGTTCTTGTAGTTTGGTGATTTTTTTTTGTGGTACAGATAACTGAGACATCATCTGCATACTGTTCTAGGGATGTAGTTTTATAAGGTTTATGTAGGCCATTGATGAAGATGTTAAAGAGAATAGATTCCAGGACTGAGCCTTGTGTTAAACCAACTGGGACAGGGAGGAAGGATGAGAAGTCTTTTTTATGACTTGACAGCTTGAGTTCTGTTTTGGAAGTAGTTATGAAACCATGATAGCAGTGGTGTTAAGTCCTAAGTTATGAAGTTTGTGTAGAATAATAGAGCGAGAGACTGTGTTAAAGGCCTTGGCTAAATCAAGGAAGAGGGCAGACACTAGCTTTCTGTCATTCCTATTTGTGTTTACTGTATTGGTGAAACTAAGTAAAGCAGTAGAGGTACTGTGGTGGGGATGGAAGCCATGCTAAGATGAGGAGAGGATGTTAGTTTAAGGCTGTGCTGACTTCCTGCTGAAATGTTGACAATCAAAATGCTGAGTGCTGAAAAGCCAAAAAAAAAAAAAAGACTGAAAACACAGGAGAAGAGTGAATCTTGAAAATTGCTCTTCTCCTTTTTTTTTTTGCTGGGGGGGGGGACAAGCCCCCAAACCCCCTAAAAATATATATACCGACTTTGAAATCACCATTTCTCTGAGGAAATGGAATACTCTGAGAAATGGCATCTTGGATTTAGTATATGTAACTCCATTCTTTCAGCCATTCAGTCTCTATATTTTGGGACTCACTCTAGTTGGCCCTGACATTTCAAATGGTTACCGACTGGGCTACTTAGAAAACTGTATATATGTTTGCAACGCATTCTACTACTCATATTCAGGCCACCTCCCCTGCCTCATTGATACATGCCAGTACTCAAGGAGGTGTCAAATTACAGTGTGCCAGAAAGCTGGACTGTAATTGCCTGTAACTCGGAGTCATAGTAAATATAAGCATGAACAAGCTCTTTGTTTAGCTAAGTAAAGCAGCAGTTTGCCTTACTAATTCAATTAAAATCATTCCTCACATTTACAAATGAGAAAGAAATAGCATGCAGCAAAAGGTAAGCAAATTAAATAAATAAATAAAGAAGGAATGCAATTAAAATTATAACAACAAATACCCAAAACTTCAGTTCTTTCTTCCTTTTTCCAGGTGCAATAAAAAAAGAAAGATATCAGCAATGAAAAACCAATGAAGTTAAACAAAAGGTTATAGAAATAGAGTAATTAATATTCCATATTGTTTAGAAATGCACAAACGTTTATCTTTCATTATTTCATGTGCATGACATTCTTGCAATCAGCTGCAGGCAACCTACAGGCTGATGAAGACTGAACTCTCGAGCTTCAATTTCCCAAGGTTCAACCTGTTGAAGGTCTGAGTTCCTCCTTAGGAAATCACTGTCAGTCAGCTCTGCCAGCAGCAATGTCCTTACTGGGGGGTCATTTCCCCCTTCTTTGAATTGGTGTGACCATGGAATTGGTATATATAAGTTTGGGTGTGTGGTGGGCTTGCCCCAACATTGGAGGTGCAGGGAGTCATTGTCCTCCTACAAAAAACACTTTTAAAAAGTGTTTTTTTAGCCTTTTTTCGACAATTGCAGTTCAGGGATTCTGTTCCTGAGTGCATTGAGTTTCATCTACTTATAGAGGAAGCATTAACTGCTGTAAACTTAATCCATTTATACCAAAAAAGTGGTGTAATCACTGACATTAAATCATTACCAAAAAATATAAAAGGGATTACTTTTAATAAAACAACCAAAAAAGATACAAAATGACACCCACATACCTACCACACACACCAACAGAAAAAAGGAGATTTTTTTCTAAATGAATAATGTCAATAAAGGAGAGCATTGTAAGGAAATAATGGACCTCTTAATGGTGCAGAGGTCTTCCGCACACAATGCTCAGAGATGTCTATTATTTTACTATACACATATATTGTTGGGTATTACTACTCACATAATGTCTAGAAGATGTTTGCTATGCAAGAAAATGGCAATTCAGGTACATTGTAATACTGTCTTGTCCATGTCATCCACATATATATATATATATATATATATATATATATATATATATATATATATATATATATATATATATATATATATATATTATATATATATATATATATCCCAGTGTTCTAAATTGCTTAAAAGAGGTTAAGATTTCAAATGGATCTGGATACAGTTTCAAAAAGTAGGCATGTGTGCTTCAAAATAATCGTTTTCACTTTTACCTAGTGCCCCAAAATTAAAATTTCTAATAAGGAAAGAAAACGCAGGTATGGAAATGAAAATGAAAACGGCTTTCATTAAAAATCATATTATCTTGTGCATTCCATATTTCTTAAAAAGTGAGCAACGCAGCAACATAAAATACATGACTGCAAAGGCTAAAATTAATTACAACATGGATATGTTAAAGGGTTATTCTTCTTGTATATGCTATAATTATGACTTAAGTTTAACCCTTGAGGTCGTAATTATAGCATAGACACATCTCAGTGAATAACATCTTGTTATACTAGGCCAATGATGGTGAACCGATGACATGCATGTCAAAGGTGACACACACCATGACATTTTGGGTGACATGCCAGAAGCACCAACACGTGAGTTACCAAAGACACCTGGGGACCCAGGTTGATAGTAGTCTGTCATTCGACACCCATGTAGCTAAAGTAGTTAGGAAGACCTTCTACATTGCCCACCTTATCATGAAGGGTTTCTCATCTAGATCAAGGGAGGTCATAGTCTCCCTTTACTCATCACTCATCAGACCTATGATTGAGTACAATGCCCCATTCGGAATGTATCTGACCCGACACTTGCAGCAGCTGGAGAGGCCACAAAGTTCCTCACCAAAAGGATAAAGGGTCTCAAAATCTGTCCTATGCTGCCCGACTGAAAGAACTCCAGCTCTACTCAGTCGCTACACGCTTGCTCAGAGGTGACCTTTGCCTAACATACAAGGCCATGTCAAACCCAGATTTGATGAATATGCTTCACCTCAAAAAATCCAGATCCATCAGAGCCACAAGGCGTGAGACTTAAACCTGACACGACTATTAATAGGACGCTGGAGGGATAGATTCATCACCCAAAGACTCCCTATGCTGTGGAACAAAATCCCGGTACATGTGAGGCAGAGCACCTCACTGGCCTTGTTCAAGAGAAATCTTGACCAATGGATGGGAGATCGCAGATATACCCCAGGGATTACCTCAGTGTCATTGCTCGACAGAGGCACAGCAAAATAATGGGTTTAGTTCCCAGTACTAAAGGGGTGGCGTAAGCCACAAAACGATGGGCTAGGCTTGTAAATGCCCTCGGGCAGATAGCCTAGTATGAACCTATGAACCTATGAATAATGTCAATAAAGGAGAGCATTGTAAGGAAATAATGGACCTCTTAATGGTGCAGAGGTCTTCCGCACACAATGCTCAGAGATGTCTATTATTTTACTATACACATATACTGTTGGGTATTACTACTCACATAATGTCTAGAAGATGTTGGCTATGCAAGAAAATGGCAATTCAGCTACATTGTAATACTGTCTTGTCCATGTCATTCACATATATATATATATATATATATATATATATATATATATATATATATCTATATCTATATATATATATATATATATCCCAGTGTTCTAAATTGCTTAAAAGAGGTTAAGATTTCAAATGGATCTGGATACAGTTTCAAAAAGTAGGCATGTGTGCATCAAAATAATCGTTTTCACTTTTACCTAGTGCCCCAAAATTAAAATTTCTAATAAGGAAAGAAAACACAGGTATGGAAATGAAAATGAAAACGGCTTTCATTAAAAATCATATTATCTTGTGCATTCCATATTTCTTAAAAAGTGAGCAACGCAGCAACATAAAATACAAGACTGTAAAGGCTAAAATGAATTACAACATGGATATGTTAAAGGGTTATTCTTCTTGTATATGCTATAATTATGACTTAAGTTTAACCCTTGAGGTCGTAATTATAGCATAGACACATCTCAGTGAATAACATCTTGTTATACTAGGCCAGTGATGGTGAACCGATGACATGCATGTCAAAGGTGACACACACCATGACATTTTGGGTGACATGCCAGAATCACCAACACCTGAGTTACCAAAGACACTGCTTTGGCATTCGTTGCTCATCTGAAGTACACTAAATTATTTTGTGCCAGGAGCTTTTGACATGCCAAACCCAAAAGGTTCACCATCACTGTGCTAAGCATTATATTTTATGCAGTATAATATGGACTGCAATTATAAAGTGAAATCAGACAATAGAAATGGTCAGGCTGCTTCTGTATCGTATACATTGTTTTGATTTCCTGGAGACTAAGGCAAATGATATAACATTTCTAAATTATTAGCAAATAGTACTGTATTCCTAATTTTAATAGGCACAAACTTGCAGTATGTGTTACCTCAAAACTTTCATAGAGACAGATTGAAAATGTAAGTTTTATTACCAAGGGAATACAGTGGATATAAAAAGTGTACACACCCCTGTTAAAATGCCAGGTTTTCATGATATAAAACAATGAAACCACAATAAATCACTTCAAAACTTTTCCCACCTTTAATGTGACCTATAATCTGTACAATTCAATTGAAAAACAAACATCTGTTAGGGGAAAAAATATAAAAAATAAAAAACATAGAATAAGCTGGTTGCATAAGTGTGCGCACCCTTAAACTAATACTTTGTTGAAGTACCTTTTGATTTAATTATTTTTTCCAGAGGATATTTATACATCTCCTATGATGTCTCATGTGAAGGGATGTTTATAGTTGTCTTAGCACACATTTTTCTATTTTGACAGGATCTTTCTGTATTTCATGTATGTGTATGGAAATTTACACTTTTTCCACTTTATTTAACACACACATACACACACACACACACACACACACACACGCACGCACACACACACACACACACACACACACACACACACACACACACACACACACACACACACACACACACATATAAATATTGCATAGCAGTGTCCACAACACAAGAAAATCCCCCCATCCATCTGCTCCAAGTGGCAAAAAAGTCTCCTTTACCACCAATAATTCACATTAATAGTAATAGTTAAAATAATTAGACCACCAGACCATTCTATCAGAGGAAATTCAGCATTCACTGCCATCACCTTATTCCAACATTCAAGTAACATCCTTCTGGTTGCTGACTTCACTAATAATACCAGTTTTAGCAGTGGGAAGTGAAATTCTTCTCAATATCTTGTATCCAAAAATTTATATACACACACATATATATATATATATATATATATATATATATATATATCTACATATATAATATATATATATATATATATATATATATATATATATATAGATAGATAGATACACACACACACACACACACACATAGATATAGTATATACATATATATATATATATATATATATATATATATATATATATATATAAAACTAGTTTCAGTCATTGAAGTGATTGGGCAGGATTCACGATGGCTTGCACACAGTCTAAGAGTAGTGTAAGACTCCATGCAGCCATCGCAATCCAGGAACAGCCAGATTGTGCGTGTAAGAGAGCACCTAAAACGGCTCTTACACGGGCAGGGTGTGGATATGATAATTACCTCACTTGCAGCCGAAAGGAATGCAAATGAGGTTAATTCGCGATCCAGGAAGCAGAAACCTGCCCGTGTAAGAGCCGTGTTATCTGCAGAAATGTACTCAGTTGATAACTGAGTACCGTTCTGCAAATAACACAATGGAGCCATGTCAGCTCCAAATAAAGGTTGCAAATGATGCAGGCAGCATGCCAATGGCCAAATATGTGGCCACTGGCAATGTACCTTGATGCAAACATGAAATAAAAATAATTTTTTTTTCCCGGCGGTCGCCGATGTTTAAACGTAGTGCAGCGTCACGCAAACAGGCTGCGCTATAAAAAATCAAAAAATAAAAATATTAAACCCACAAATGTGGGTTAATGCAAAGCATGAGTATACAATGGAAGGGAATAGCAGGGTAAAACAACATGGCCACCGAGTAGGGGTTGCTAAGGGGGGAAGCAGAATGCAAGACATGTAACTAAGCATTAGTAGGCAATCCTATGTAAATGAGTGGTAGGATAGTGAATCGCACTGTTACATAGAAAATGAGCACAATCCATGCAGTGTAGGAGTAGGATAAGGGGGAGTAACAGAGTAGGAGATAGGTGACATCACAGGGGGGAATGTATGAAAGGAATGCAGCTCATTGGAGCACAGTGGCATGTGAAAGCTGTCAGTCACACATCATGGAATGAGGAGTGTCAACATGTAGGCATGGGAAAGACAAGAAATGGAAGGTGTACACTATGGATAACACCAAAGTTTCTTGCTGGGCGTGCATGCGCGCATGTGCGCGCTGGTACGCATGAGTAAGATAGAGTGCGCGCGTGTAAGCGTGAGTGTGCGCATTTAAATAAGAATAAGCACGTAGCAGCCTGTTTAAACATCTGTAAGCTTGTTTGCACTGGTGTACGCGCGTTGTAACCCAAATAAGCAGATTCTAGTCCATCTAAGCATGTGTGCGCGCGTGCTAGCCACTGTGAGCGTGTTTATGCTGGTATGCACATTGCTCCCCCCTGAGGGAAAAAGGAAGCATGGGAAATAGTAGGAAGCTAGCAGAAATTACTGGCAGAGCTAGCAGGTGAAAACAATCAGAAGCAGGCAATTACACAGGCAGAACAGTAGCCCAGCCCAGCACTTAAAACACTGCAAACAACAGTGCAGAATGTTTCTCTCAAGAGACACTGCAACAGAGGAGTAAGCTACTAGAAGTGAATACTGAAAAAAGCTTCACTCAGACCAAAAATGCTAGGGGCTGCCATAGCTGTTATAAGGAGACATATGTAACTTGCTGAGGGTGGTGACTATGCATATGCTGCCAGACAACCCACAGTGAGGAGACGGAGAAGAGTGTACAGGCCCAGGGTCACCTACCAGGGGTTACATGAGCTGGAGATAGTGGAGCGCTATAGAGTGGACAGAGACCTCCTGCAGCAAATTGTTGAGATGTGCAGGCCACGTCTCACACATAGAACCAACAGAGGGGAACCCATCCCAGTGGAAATCAAGGTATGTGTTAGCCTAAGAATACTAGCAACAGGTACCTTCCAGAGACCAACTGGTGATATGATGGGGATATCACAGGCATCAGCATCCAGGGTACTGCACCAGTTCCTGGACGCCATGTCAGCACATGAAGGTGAGCATGTATATTTCCCCAATTCCCGTGAGATATTGGCCAGCAATATGCGTCTCTTCCAGCAAATAGCGGAATACCCTGAGGTAGTGGGTGCAATAGACTGCACGCGTATACACATCAAAGCATCAGCTGGTGAGTGGGGTAGGGCCTACATTAACTGCAAGGGCTTCCCCTCCATCAACTGCCAGGTTGTGTATGATGCCCAGGGCATAATAATGAATGTGTGTGCTGGCTGCCCTGGAAGCTACCATGATTCACATATCTGGCATCTGACGCAGCTGTAACAGACATTTTCCAATGGGGACATCCCACATGGTCACTTAGTGGGGGATGCTGGCTATGCACTGGAGCCATGGCTGATGACACCCATCAGAAATGCACACATACCTGAACAAGAATGCCATAATGAGGCACACGCACAAACACGAAATGTAATCAAGCGTGTGTTTGGGCTGCTCAAGTCACGGTTCCGGTGCCTGGACACATCTGGTGGAGCCTTGCAGTACTCACCAACTACATGTACCCAAATTGTCATGGTATGTGCTATGCTACATAATATAATTCTGCGAAAACAGCTGCAGCAAGACCAGCATAGGGCTGGGCCAAACAGCCCCCCACCATTGCCAAGCCAATCACAGGCTGAGTGTGACTCAGAGGAGGAACAACCTAAGCCTGCCCCAGTAGGCAGAAGGAGGCATGCCCAGTATGCCTTGGCCTTGGCAAAGTGGCAACGCATAGCACATACACTGGCTCAGTAGGAACCCAGGAAATTATACCTCTCCCTGACTCACACATATAGTAAAAGGGATGCCTAAGTTGACACAACCTGTTATCAAACATGTACAGGGAGTGTAGTATGTGCATCCAACATAGACATCCCTGCAGCACCACCTGAGGCATGATTGCCATGTGTTTAGCAAGAGATGATCAATTACAATAAATGGCGTAAGTATTGCCATTAGTCAAAGGGGATCCAATGCGTGCCAGCCTGGGATGACATGCTGATCAAGGCACGATGCTCCACCTTCATAGGTATCACAAGGGATAAGAATCTAGATGTAATGCTACCCAATGTCAGATGTCCAAACTGAAAGATGTATGCAGTCTAAACTCCCCTCAGCATGGAGAATGTTGATATCTGTCCTGTAACAGAAAAGTGGGTTAAGGCTCACAAGAGCACCCTAGCACTACCAGGTTACACCTCATACCATGCTTTACAGCCCCAAAACATAGCAATAATTGTCAAGGATAACCACACCCCATTGTTGGTACCACAACAAGAAGCAGCATGGATTATCCATGCTCAAGTAACAGTGGCTAAGACTGCCTGCCAGTTTGTAGCCTGCTTCAGACTACACTCCTAATGCCAGGAACTGCACTTGGCCTACGTTGGAACACATGGAAATATCAAGCTCTCCAAACAACATTATATTGGGTGACTGAAAATACTCAAACATAGACTGGGAGCATTATCCCAGCACCAACACCCTAGGCCAAAGGTTCCTAGAATCCATAAACCAACATGCTCAGGAACAATGTACCACTCCCACAAGAGGGGTAAGCATACTGGATGTGATAATCAGCAACATGGGTACTCTATGGCCAGATGAGAAGTGCATTCCTCACTGGTAAGATCAGACCATAGAGTAATTACACTGGATATTCACAGCCGGACCACAGTCCCTGTCCAGAAAGCCACAGTGAAAAACATGTGTAAAGGAAATGTTGCACTCCCCCAAACTGATGTGGAATCCATTAAAGGCCCTGTGCCTGTGGAAAATATGGGCCACACCTCAGAACCCTTTATAAATGCATTCTATGAACACAGTCAGGAATGCATGGATTATGCAATCCCAAATAAAACCAAGGCCCAATACCATACACAAAGGCATCTGGCATGGTGGACCACAGCCATTACCAAGCCATGCAAGAGAATGAGGAAGTCTCCACATGATAGAGCAAACCCAAAAAGGGAAGTAATCTCTGATCAGTATTATGGCAATAAAATATGGTCAGTCATTAAATCCCCTAAGGCCAGCTACAACAAGTTGAATCTGTGAATCTTGGCCAATGTTACACCTGCCCCATGTACACAGACAACCCCCTCCACCCCCCAAGAAATACAAATATATGTGAAAGATGCAAGCACGTCTCCAAACTGGAGGCTGAGCTCTCTCAACTCAGTACTGTCTAAACTAGTCAGGAGGAGAAGGTAACCACACACACCCCAAACCCACTCACGTAGATCTATCACAACTGCAAGCCAAATATATAAACACACAAAAACATTCCTGGAGGCTATAATTAAAAACCACCAAATCAACAGAGGCCTCCAAAGCAGACACCCAAGCAACCACTACCCCCAAACATAGCACATGCAACACATAGTACACAAAGTCGGTGTGCCAAACAGTCACAGCCCGTAAGGACAAACAACATGCCTGATACACTTGTAATAGGTGACTCCATAGGCAGACACACTGATGTCCCGCTCACCAGACTGAACAAGGAAAAGGGTACAGTAAGCTGCCTGTAGGCTGCTACAATCTGCCACATAACACAATCATGCAGGTCACTCCAAAGCAAGTACAAATATGACTCAGTCATTGTCCATGCTGGTGTGAATGACCTGAGACGTACCTCCCTGGACTACATGTAAAGAGACATAGAGGAGCTCTCTGATTATGTAGGCCAGGCCGGTATGACTCTGACCCTGATCAGCATCCTACCCCCACCAAGAATGATACCACAGTACAAACACAGAATGATTAGCTTTAACAAATGTCTCAATTACTGGTGTCATTCCAAGGGGATACAATGTGTGTCTGCTTGGGATGTCATGCTTGACAAGCCACGCTGCTTTGCCAGGGATGGCTTGCACCTGTCACCCCTGTGTGTCTGGATATTGGCTAAGGCTCTTGCCACCTCCATAGTGCCTTTTGTAGGCAAGGCTGAAAAGACAAACCCACCTCCCCAGAAAACATAAGTGGAAAAAACATGAGGGTAATGCTGCTCAATGCCAGATGTCTAAACCACAAGATGCATGCTCTCGAGGCCCTCCCCAGTATGGAGAACATCGATGTCTGTGCAGTGATGGAAACCTGCATCAAGGCTGCTGAGAGCACCCCAGCACTACCAGGTTATACCTCAAATCATGCTTTTCGGCCCCAAAACCTGGACCAAACCACAAAAGGAGGGGGAGTATCCATATTCAGCAAAGATACCCGCACGTCCAGGTTACTGACAATGCACGAAGCATCAGAGATCATCCATGTGCAACTAACTGTAGGCAGAACTGCTGTACAGTTTGTAGCATGCTACAGACCACCCTCTCAGACCCAGGAACACCACTCAGCCTCCCTGAAGACACTGGAGAGTATGAATGTCTCCCCAAATACCAAACAAGGTACTCACAAATCACCACATAGGTGGTAATCCATTACGTATGGAAGAAGTAATCAGGGACCTAGGGACACAAGTGGACAGTAACCCACATGCAACACTCACTTTGCCAACATGGCTAGGAAGACCACCTATATTGGCCATCTTATCATGAAAGGATTCACATCTACATCAAGAGAGGTCATTGTGCCCCTATACTCTTCTATTATCAGGCCCATAAGTGAGTACAATGCCCCATTTAGGATGTACCGTACCCGACACCTGCAGCAGTTAGAAAGACCTCAGAAGTACCTGACCAAGAGGATAAAGGGTGTCAAACATTTGTCATATCTTGCCTGGCTGACAACACCCCAGTTGTATGCAGTCACATACTGCATACTCAGAGGCGATATATGCCCAATGTACAAGGTCATGTCCAATACGGAAGTGATGGACATGCTCCACCTCAGAAAATCCGAAGCCATTAGAGCCGTGAGAGTGACAGATGTCAACCTCAACACATAAATAAATCGGATGTGCTGGAAGGACAGATTCCTAACCCAGAGGCTTCCTACACTCTGGAACAGAACCCACTCCATGTTAAGCAGAGCCCCTCACTGACTCTCTTCAACAGGAATCTTGCCAAGTGGATGTGTGATCGTAGATTTACACTGGGAGTCTTCAGTGTGTCACATCTAGACAGAGGCACAGTAAAGTAAACCCTAAATGGCCATAATATTCACATAGCAAAGGGTGGCGAAAGCCACACACACTCTGGCTAGGCTGATAAATGCCCTAGGTCAGATAGCCCAGTATGAACCTATGAACCTATGTAGATACAAATTGTACAGGACACTAAGGATAATCACAAGGCTGTCTTAAGTGATGGTAGGAACCTTGTTGAGAATTCACAGATATGCTCTGAATTACCAAATATTACAAACAATACACCAAACCCACACACATTGCCAACATCCAACCTGACAGGTTCAGTGCAAACTCCCCCCCCCCCCCAAAATGACAAATATCTATCCCAGCAGAGTGCTGGCCCCCTGACATTGCAGATGCTGAGGTAACAGGCAGCATCTTCAAAGCAAGACACACAGCATCAATGGTACGAGATGGTGTCCTGGGCTGTGTCCAACATGAACTCCAAGAAGAATGGAATGCCAATTAACACTACTGCTCAATTTCAGCCTTACCACAGGATATGTAACCAAAGAGCAGTGTACAGCAACAGTGGTCCCTCTCCACAAAGGTGGTGCCTCAATGGATACTGCAAACTATCACCCCAGAATCCTGACAAGCTTGGTCTGCAAAGCTATGGAAAGGATCATCATGGACCTCAGAAATAAAGATTTTGGGGACCTACAGACACTGGACCCTACCCAGCGTGGCTTTCTTAAGGGCAGATCCTGCCCCTTAAACATGTCTGACTTATTTGAAACAGTCATCAAGGCCATTGATGAGGGGAATGTGGTCCACACAGCCTATCTGGACCTTGCAAAGGACAGAACTGACATGGTCAGACATGCTGCAGCCATGTCAGACTACAAACCAGCTACAACTGGCATCCCACAAGGCTCAGTCCTGGGACCTCCCTTGCATGGTATATATTTCCCATAGGTACAGGCCAACATGGAAGGACTGTGTCTGAACAAGTTTGCAGAGGACTACAAACTGGGCACCTTATCTGACCCTCCAAATGACACAAGCATCCTACAAAAGGGCCACATAGAAACAGACAACTGGTGCCAGAGCCATGTCATCAAGCTAATCGCAGAAAAGTGTATAGTCTTCCTCTGTGGATAAACAGTAAGTGCCCACCAATTACCACATAGGTGTTAACCCATTAAGTACTTTAGAAGTAATAATAGACCTGGGGACACAATTTGATAGATATCTTGCATTTGACAACCATGTGGCTGTAGTGGTTACAGAAACATACCATATACCCACCTAATCATGAAGGTAGTCAGATCTAGATCAGGGGAGGTCATCGTGCCTCTTCAGTCATCCTTCATCAGCCTCACAATTGAGTACAATGGCTCCTGTGGCATGTACCTCAGCAGACACCTCCAGCAAATGGAAAGACCCCAAAAGTACCCCACCAGGAGGATCAAAAAGCTCAAACAGATGCCATGTGTTGCCTGATTAAACAAACCGCAGCTCCGCACAATGCCATACTGCCTGCCCAGAGGCAATCTGTACCTGATGTATAAAGCCATGTCCAAGCTGGAATCAATGAACATGCTGCACCTTGTACAATCTGAATGCCAGTGAGCTATGCACATGAGAGACCTGAACCCCAGCACTGACATACATAGGACATGCTGTAGTGATTGATCCATAACCCAGAAGCTCACTCCACTCTTGAGTAAACTCCCAGTACAGGTTAGCCAGAGAGTCCCTCACTGACTCTCCTCAATAGGAATCATGATGAGTGGATGGGAGATGGTAGGTTTACCCTGGGTATCACTGTTATGTTATGGGTAGACAGAGGCACATTATACTAACCTTGAAATATGTGATGTCAAATTCCAGTTACAATGTATGTTGAAGGACAAACACACTCTCTGACTAGAAGTAGAAATGGCCTAGGGCACATCGCTAGTGTTTGCCAATGTCCACCCAAGTTGTGGAATACACTACCAATGTTGGACAAGCCTGGTGTAGGTAGTCCATATCCGAACAAAATGCAGCATGGTCATATGTGCACAACTGGCCCTTAACCAGTCTGGTGTGCTCACTATGAATACTGAAAGCAGTGACAGGACTGAAACCCAGGATACTGTCCACCACAGTGAAAGGACTGAACCAGTACACGATACAATATTACAGTGTATGGGCAGTATGAAAGGATGTTGACAACTGTATGCAAACTATCCCATGGAAACCCTGCAGACACAGTATAATCCCTGTCGGGTTCAGACACAAAGCAGTTGGGCAGTATGTACACAACATGACTCCCAACACACAACTATAAATGTGAAATACTGTGGAAGTTCACACACACCCACAAATGTGGTGGACTGAAGATCTCAACATATGAAAAGCACACACTGGGCATGCTCACACACTTTGATAAATGAGACATATGTCAGGCAACAAGTCATGGAATATGCCTGAACTGAGCATGCTCACACACTTAGGCCATGTCTCAGTTTAGCAGTTGGCCACACATATGTGGTATTTGTATGTGTTAAACCAGGAACCAACCACAAGACAGCAATCTGCCCAGTGCACACAGTTAAATGACTACAGGGACATAAGTTAAATAGTGGATCCCACACATATTCAAACATCTTCCACAGATACACAAGTTGTACATAGAAACAGGGAAAGCTATGGCAATAAAGACCTGCAAACAGTTTATCAGCAACAAATATTGTGCAGCTGACAATTAAACATATAGGTGTAGAGGTCAATACTAGGCTGTTTGCCCTAGGGAATACAAGCTTATCCAGAGTGTGCTTGGCATCTGCCTCCCCATTACAGTAGGCTACTGTACCTCTGTAAAGTAGGTCACAGAAGGCACCATGTAAGGCTAGTGTGCTGTGCCTCCGTCAAGCAGGGACACAGTGGAGATCCCAGGGGTTGAATTTGCAATGTCACATCCATGTTTGAATCCTACAAATGCTCAGTGTGTGTGTGTGTTTGGGTGAGGGGGGTTAGTGTGTGTGCAATTCTGTGTGAAAGAAATGTCCCTTTTGCCAACTAGAAGAACACACTACATGATGCACACTCATCTTTCTAAACACTGATGATGCCAGCACCCTATAAGTACAGCAGGAGAAGGGAAACCTTCCAGTAATTCAGATAGCGTGCTCCACTAATGCGTCTCTCACAAGTGTCATAACATAGTTAGGTAGGGGTTTGAATCCTGAAAATGCTCAATGTGTTTGGGTGCGGGGGGTTAGTGTGTGTGCAATTCTGTGTGAAAGAAATGTCCCTTTTGCCAACTAGAAGAACACACTGCATGATGCACATTCCTCTGTCTAAACACTGATGATGTCAGCACCCTATAAGTACAGCAGGAGAAGAGAAACCTCCCAATAATGCGAATAGCACGCTCTGCTAATGCGTCTCTCTCAAGTGTCATAACATATTTAGGTAGGGGTTTGAATCCTGCAAACGCTCAGTGTGTGTGTGTGTTTGGGTGAGGGGGGTTAGTGTGTGTGTGCAATTCTGTGTGAAAGAAATGTCTCTTTTGGCAACTAGAAGAACACACTGCATGATGCCCATTCCTCTGTCTAAACACTGATGATGTCAGCACCCTATAAGTGCAGCAGGAGAAGGGAAACCTCCCAGTAATGCGAATAGCGCACTCTGCTAATGCGTCTCTCTCAAGTGTCATAACATAGTTAGGTAGGGGTTTGAATCCTGCAAATGCTCAGTGTGTGTGTTTGGGTGAGGGGGGTTAGTGTGTGTGCAATTCTGTGTGAAAGTTATGTCCCTTTTGCCAACTAGATGAACACACTGCATGATGCACATTCCTCATTCTAAACACTGATGATGTCAGCACCCTATAAGTACAGCAGGAGAAGGGAAACCTCCCAGTAATGCGAATAGCGTGCTCTGCTAATGCGTCTCTCTCAAGTGTTATAACATAGTTAGGTAGGGGTTTGAATCTTACAAATGCCATGTGTGTTTTTGTCACACAGTTTGTCCATGTGTGTGAGGTGTTGCTCTTAATATTGTATGACATAGATCATATCAGTAATGTCAATGCACACATGAGGTATGTGTGTGCCACACAGACATATGTACCTGTGACCTGAAATAGTTCCCATGTGTGAAGCCTGCCTCATGTGAATACATGTAATTTGCATTACACAACTTTATGACTGTGGTTTTCTGTGCAGGGGCTGCATTTGGTATGTGAATATACAGAGAGAGTAGTCTATGGTGTCATCTTACCAGCGAGGGATACACGTCTGGTCTGGAGCATATAGTCCACATGTTGGTGATGAACAGGTGCAGTATGTATTCCCCACTTGTGGGAGTGGTAACAAGTAGTTCCATAGCAATTGAGTGTATGGATTCTAGGAACTTTACACCTAGGGTGTTGGAGCTACAGTAATGCTCACAGTCTATGTGTGGGTAAATGAAGCTGCCCAATATATTGTTGTTTGGAGACACCTGCAGATATACATGTCTTCTTAAGTAGGCCAAGTGTGTTACCTGAGTTTGGGAGTGTGGTGTGTGCTAGGCTATGAACTGGACGGCAGTCTTACCCACTGTTAGTTGCACATGTATAGTCTCTGATGCTTCCTGCTGTGCCACCAACCTGGAGGTGTGTGTATCTTTGATGAATACTCCCCCTCCTGTTCTGTTTTGGTGCAAGTTATGTGGCCGACAAGCATGGTATGAGGTATAACCTGCCAGTGCTGGGGTGCTTTTTTTAGGGCCTTGAACCAGGAATCTGTTACTGCACAGATATTGATGTTCTCCATGCTAAGGACATTTTTCAGTGCATGCATCTTGACATTTACACTGCTGGCATTGAATAGCATTACTATTAGTTTCCTATCTCTTGTGATACCTATGGAGGTGGTCTTGTCTTTTGAGCCTTGCCTAAAAAAAGGCACTATGGGTGTATCAAGAGCCTTTGCCAATAACTGAAAGCCCATGGGTGACAGGTGCAAGCTGTCCCTAGCATAGCAGTGTGGCTTGTTGAGCATGTCATCCCAGGCTGACAGGCACTGGATCCCCTTTGAATGACACTGAAACATAAGCCAATTGTCTGAATTGATCATCTTGTCTACATATTGTGGCATCATTCTTGGTGAGGGTAAGATGCTACTCAAGGTCAGGGTCATACCAGTCTGGGCCACATGCTCAGAGAGCTCCTCTATGTCTCTCATCATATAGTCCAGGGAGGTATGTCTCAGGTCATTCACACTGGCATGGACACTGTCTGAGTCATATTTGTACATGCCTTGGAGTGACCTGTGTGCTTGTGTTATGTGGCAGATCATACCGCCCGACAGGCATCTCACTGTGACCTTCTCCTTGTTCAGCCTGGTGAGCGGGACATCAGTGTAAATGACGATAGAGGCACCCATCACAAGTGTAGCAGGTGTGTTGTTTAGCCTTACATGCTGTGACTGTTCGGCACACTGGCTTTGTGAGCTATGTGTTGCACGTGTTCTGTTCTGGAGTAGCGGTTGCTTGTGTGTCTGCTTTGGAGGTGTCTGCTGCATAGGCAGACCTTTATTTAGAGACTCCGAGTATGGTTGTGTGTGTTTATTTGTTTGGATTGCTGTCATGGTAGGTCTATGTGAGACTGGAATTGTAGTGACCGTGGTTTCCTTCTCCTTCTGACAGGTTTTGCCAGTACTGAGTTGAGAGAGCTTAGCCTGCAGTTTGGATATATGGTTGCATCTCTCACATGTGGTGGAATTTGTTGGGAGGAGGAGAGGGTTGACTGTGTAAATGAGGCAGTTGTAACATTGCCTCTAGATTCCCAGATTCACCAGCTGGACCGTGGAGGAGATTGACAACTGACCTTTGAACATGCTAGGCTGGTATTGGGAATTCCTTTATAATTAACATCAAAAAGGGCCAATAGGGAACAAGGCACATAAGGTGAGTTTGTGAGGGTGTAGTGGTTTTAATTTGTTAGTGCTGGCATATATAAATGCTTTAGTGAGCAAGTGCCAAGTATCTCAAATGCAATGTGTTACAAGTAACTTAATTGCATAACTGACAAACACTAACCATCTGTCAAGTGAAACAAGGACATACATACAGTAAGCAATGCACATGTCACTAGGGATTCTCAGAGGCGCTGTAAAGCTGCATTACAGGTGGGATTACTGTTTCAGGGAAATAACAAGCAAACAAGCATACAAACAAAGCTACAATCAGCAGGCATGGATCTAGTCTATGCTACAGCAAACAAGGTGTACCAATTTCAGTAAGAAACAGTTCAAATATGCAGGCACTATAAGCCTTTAGCCAGAAATTCCCACCTCAGACGGGCAGAGTCCAGCCTCTCCTCCCACAAGAGTTCAGACCATGAACCTTTGTAATGTGAAATAACTGGCCTGAAGCCCAACTGCTTAAACCAGAACTAATACACATTTATAATGACAGACACTGAGCCCTCAATCAGCATTCCCCAACTTAGTAGGCTGTATGCTACCTGTCCTGCCACCACAGTATCCCTGACATTTAATGAGACTCACCTCCTGTAATAGTTAGTTGTGTGTTTTGGGGCTGTCAAGCATGGTATGAGGTGTAACCCGGTAGTGCTAGGGTGCTCTTGTGAGTCTTGAACCTGTTGTCTATTACTGCACAGATATCAACATTCTCCATGCAGAGTAGAGGTTGTACTGCATGCAACATGTGGTTTACATGTCCACCATTGAGTATCATAACTTCCATTTACTTATTCCCCTGTGCTACCTATGTAGGTGGCCTACTATTTACAGCCTTACCAGCAGAATGCAAAGATGTGCAGACATTACACTATGGTCATTTGTAGGGGTGTACCAAAAAGTACAATGACAATCATACTGTTAATGCATCAGGCATGCTGGGATATACCCACAATGATATCATTACACTGCACAGTTGACAACATGATAATATTACTACACATCTGTGTAGTCACCCTGTGCATCAGCATCATGTTAACCGGTCCTGCATCGATGTTACAGATTGCAGGAGGTGGCACAGTTTCATCATATGCACAGGGTGTGTACTTGGTATGCCTGAGTCTACCACTGATACAACCAATCAACGTGTATGTGTATGTGTGTTAGTGAGGGACAACCGTAGAAGATGGGGCAATGTTGATGCAGTGTGTGTGTGTGTATGTGTTAGCCCTAGGTGTTAGCATTATGCATGTGTGTATGCATGCACACAGTTCCACCTTGTAGCTGCGATATGTGGGTGTTTGAGGATAGCCACAGACTGTACCTGCCAGGTCGTACAGATCACTGTTTGTGGCCACGGACACGGTACCTGTGCCTGGCAGGGGTGCTATGGACAGTATGAGGTACGAAGCCAGACTGGGTACTGTTATCAGAAGCAGGTGGTTGTTGACTGGAGACATGAGCCTGCTGGGACTGTTCAGTGCCACGTGCATGTGGTCTCCTAGGGCGGTCTGATGACAGCACAGACCCAGCATTGCTGGGGCTGGTACTGGCACTATGTGAGCTGTTGCCTGTGGATATCAGATGCACGCTGATGGACATTTCTAATTAAATCACTGCAGTGATGGCGTACCTGCTCATATGTCCGGTTGTGCATGCATATATCATTTACCTGACGGACAAGGTCTTGCCACAGTGCAGCCCTCTCCTACTGGTTCTGGCTGGTGCAGGAAAAGAGTGTGGCAAACTCCCGCACCAGGCTCTGGTGTATCTCCTCTTCCTCTGTAGCAGAGTATGTGGGATTGCGCTGGTGCACCATTGCCCTGGAAGGAAAAGAAAAATATGTGAGCAAGTGATATGGCACACATAAAACTCTACTGTAGTGATATCACTGAACTGCCATATATAGCATCTGTCTGTCTATTGGGGGATACACATTTGAATGACCACATATCAGTGCTCTGCTGACAGCTCTGTGACAGTGCCTGGCACACTCCATACAACAAACAAGTATACTCCAGCAGTCGGCACACTGTTTGAGGTCCAATGCACAGCCTCACACTGGGGGTATGTATCAAGGTAATGTATGGGGAACATTGTCAACCAATGCAATGTATGCAATGCACAGTACAAATGTCACTGGTAATGCACCGTAGTCTTTCTTGCCATATCCATACCTACACCACAGTCACATACAGGGAACCACAGCACAACATATGGCAATGTAGTATGTTTGTATCCCAATACCTGACACATCTTTCTCTGGCCTCACACCAAGGACACACACTACCATGACAGACACAAAGTCATGCTGAGCAATCACACCATTACAGACCTTGCACACAGTCAGTGGCACAATCATTCCACCTCACATAGTTGGTATTGCAATGAGTACATGTGTGTGCATTGTGTCATAGGCAGGTAGTATGCTATTGGGCCTGGGCCTCCAGCAGCATACTGTTATGCTACCCTGCCCCTTGGGACACATGTAATGTGGTTGTACTTGCTCCTGTCAAACAGTTACACAGGGTGACTCATATGGCATACTACCTATCTGCATAACAATCAACAGGAGTATGTCTGACATCTACTAATGGGGAGCCTTGCTTCGTAATGCTGGGTGGTTTACTCCAGGGTATGGCCTATTTGTGTGTAGGTACCTGTAACTCCACCATGCACTCTTTACTGCGGTGCCAAGGATGACAGACATAGGTCATTTATGCTGGGGATATTGTGAGGTGTTACCATGGTTGTTGGACAACTGTTATGGGTGTGACTAACTATGTATATCCAGCAGTGGTATGCTTTGTGTCGGTAGTTTGAGAGGCACTCTATCTGTGGTTTTGTCAGTCACTCTGCATAGGTAATGTGTTTGAGGGCATTATCACTGCTTGTTAGGTATGACTGTATCCTTCTCCTTTTCTGTAGTTGTCATGGGAGGTACATACCATGTAGGACATTGTGAGGTGTAGAGGGGTACAGTGACCTACATTTCACTAGCTGACCCACCATTTCTGCTGACATGTACCATGTACAGGTATTGCAAGACTGGTGTGCCACTGTGAATATCACAGGGGAGGCTATTGTACACTTGTTCCCCATATTCCCTCCTGACACATCCAGTAGTAGGCAGGCAACCACATATGTGGTGGTTAGTGGTGTAAGTGTTTTGGAATGGGGTATGGTACTCCTGTATCTGCACTGGTGTTCAGTACATGCCTTTGTCAACAGGCACCTGTTGCAATACATCTACACACATGTGCCTCTCTCAGTATATATATATATATATATATATATATATATATATATATATATATATATAGAGAGAGAGAGAGAGGGGTGAGAGATAGAGAGATATTCATATACATACATATCTGTACACATGCATATCTGTCTGTATATGTGTATGTATCTATATATATCTATATATGTATGTGTCTATTACATAATATGTGTATATACATATTATATCCATCTATCTATATATGGTCATAGGTAAGTACTAGGCTATCGGCCCTAGGGCCCATACCAGCCTACCCAATAAATGTACCCTGGCGTTCGCCACCCAAGAAAGATATTTTCCTATGCCCCTGTTGAGCAGAACCACAGACGTGATTCCCGGGGTAAATTCCCCATTTCCCATCCAATCACCAGGATCTTTCTTGAAGAGTGCTAATGAGGAGCTCTGTTTGACATACATAGGTAGTCTGTTCCAGAGTATGGGAAGTGTCTGGGACAGGACTCTATTCCTCCAGCATGTTCTGTTTATTGTTGTGACAAGGTTAAGGTCCCTAGAGTGTGTAGCTCAGAGGGATTTGGATTTATTTGAGTGGAGCATGTCCAACAGCTGTAGGTTTGACATAGCTGTGTATGTTAGGCAGAGATCACCCCTGGGTAGGCGATATGCCATGGTGTCAAGCTGTAGTTTTTTGAGACAGTCTGCATAGGGCATCTGTTTGAGGCCAGTAATCCTCTTTGTGAGGTATTTCTGTGGTCTTTCCAGTTGTTGTAGTTGTCCTGTGAGGTACATACCAAAAGGGGCGTTGTGCTCTATTATGGGTCTAATAAGTGATGAGTTGAGGGGAACAATGACCTCTTTTTTCTGGATGGGAATCCTTTGGTGATGAGATGAGCCATGTAGATGGATTTCCCAACCACTGTGGTAATGTGATTATCAAAGGAGAGACTACTGTGCACCTGTGTCCCAAGGTCTATTATCACATTTTTGGCATTAAGTAGACTACCAGCTATCCGGTAGTTCATGGGTACAGAGTTTATACCACGGGGATGACAATACACATTTTGGCATTGAACTTCAGGCCATGGCTTTGACACCAGGTATCTGTCTCAGTGAGGGCCTTTTGTAGTTTGCCCACATCATTAGGAGTTGTGATTATGGCTCCTAGGTTGCAGTCATCTGCAAACTTTGTTAGCCACAGACCTTCTGTGTTGGCCTGCACTTTGGAGAACTAGATACCAAACAGGGGAGGACCCAGGTCTGAACCCTGTGGTACTACACTTGTCACTGGTCTGATGTCAGACTTGGAATACGCTACTTTCACAGTGTGGGTTCTGTCCGTGAGCCAGTTGTCAACCCATCTTATGACATAGGGATTTATACCTAGTTTAGTGTGCTTATCTATAATTCCAGAATGGGGGTTGGTGTTGGAAGGCTTGACGAGGTCTACATAAGCTGTGTGAACCATTTCACCATCATCTATGGCTTTGCTGACTGCTTCAAAGAAGTCAATCAGGTTTAGGAGACATGATCTGCCTTTTACAAATCCAAACTGAGTAGGGTCCAGAGTTTGGTGATTACCAGTGTCTTTGTTTATGTTTTCCATGATGTTACATTCCATGGCCTTACAGACCAGGCTCATCAGGCTAATGGGGCGGTGGTTACCGTGGTCCATTGTGGCTCCCCCTTTGTGGAGTGGGATGTGTTGTGGTGCGCCATTCAGTGGCTACAAAACCTGAGGTGAGGCTATGATTGAACATGGTACTGCGGTAGGGTGCCAGTTCATTCAGTGGTTCATGTAGAACGCAGCCTGGGATATTGTCAGGTCCTATGGATGCTGTGTTCTTGGCTTTGCAGAGTGTGTATTTTACCTGTGCAGCCGTGATTATAGGGACTTTGCATTCTTCCAGTATAGAGATGGGCCCTCTAGCGGGTGAGAGGGGGGTAAAGTTAGCACTGAACCTATCTGCCAGGATGTTGGCAAAATCAGTTGGTTATGTATATTTAGTTCCATTATGCTGTACCTCAGAGCAGATCTGAGTGTTCCCATTTAGATTCCTGACATAGCTATGGAATGCTTTGTGGTTGTCTTTAGAGTCAGTGGCAATTTTGTTTTCGTAACTAGCTTTGGAGGATTTTATGAGGGATCTCAACTTCTTACTGAGGTTGACCAGGGAGTTCCTCTAGTCATGGGAAATTACTTATTTTTGCAACAGTGTCTTTCTTCTGATGTAGAATTTGTTTATGGCACAGGACCACCAGACTGGCTTCCTTTGTCTGGGGGATAACATCTTGGTTCTATTAGGGATAGCATGATCCATGCATGTGTGGAAGTGCTTATACAGTGCATTTGTGTAGGATTCAGCAGTCATACCTCTATTGTCCATCTGCATGGGTGTCATGCAGTTTGCCACTTCTGTCTTAAGACGTGTGACATTGGCTTTTCAGATGTTTGTTATGATGGTGCCCCTAATTGGGGCTGGGGGTGGGATGTGGATGTCTAGGCTGATTACCTTGTGGTCAGATCTCACCAGCAAGGAATTGACCTCTTGTGTGGAACACTGGTTTCCCAGGTTGGTGATGACCAAGTGTGAGATATTGCTGCCCCTGGTGGGGGTGTGAATATGTTAATCCAAGGTGTTGGTATTTATGAATTATAGAAAACGTTGAGCAATACAGTTGGTACGGGTGTAGTTTTTCCAGTTAATGGTGGGGTAAGTGAATTCGGCCATTATTAGGGTGTTGGGTTGTACCCAATACTTTCCAGTGTATCATGACATGAGGGGTGTGAATCCTGGGGCATGGTGGGGGGTCTGTAGCAAGCTACGATTTGGAAAGCGTTCTTGCCCAGAGTTAGTTGCAATTGGATACCTCAGATGTATTATGCTGTGCAACTAGCCTGGAGGTGTGGATATCCATAATGAATATGGACACGCCTCCGCCTTTAGTGCTTCCTTCTGGGTTAGGTGGCCAACAGGTGTGGTATGACTTGAAGCCCAGTAATGCAGGGGTGCTCTCTGAAGCTTTGCACTATGTCTCTGTCACTGCACAGCTGTCACAGATGTCACCGTTTACAGTGGTGTATTTGTCATTTGAACCTTGCCTGACAAAGGCACTATAGGGATGGCATGAGTCTTAGCTAGTATCTGGAATCCTGAGGGCAACAGGTGCAGGCCATCTCTGGCACAGCAATCAGTCATGTCGTCCCAGACAGACAGATGCTGGATCCCCTTAGACTGACACCAGAAGCTTAGCCAATTGTTGAGGTCAATCATTTTGTCCTTGTACTGTGGTATCATTCTGGGTCTATCTATTTCTACATCCCTCTCTATCTATGTATACATATATGCACATTATATATAGATACATACATAATTATACATACATATACATATAATATATATATATTTATACCTTTTTATTTACACATACGAATACACACACTAACATACTGCTAAACATTCAGTACTGTACAACCTACGTTGTACGTTGCACTACAACCTACATTGTTATGTGCACATAGCATCCTTCACATACATATTTATGTCCAGCCTTCACTACCAGTTGCAGTATGTCCCCTGCCCTATGCACATCCTCATATATATCTATATACAGACTGCTAGCACATATGGAGGGTTCACAGTATGTAGACTATTATATTATTAGTTTGCATTACCTTTCTTGGACACTGCTAATTTTGATGGCTTGCTGCTTGGTAGCCTGTTGTTCTGTACTGTAGTGGTTTCAGCAGTCTGTGTCTCTTATTTTTTTTTTTTATTTATTTGTTTTTATTTATTTATGTTTTCTTTCTTTCTCTCTCTCTCTCTCTGTCTCTCCCTCTGGCTGTTGCAATGAATGTATTGCATATGTGGACTGGGAGTACAGGCTGCTTTTGTAGGTATATGCAGATGGGCATGTGATGGCCTCTGCACCAATTGTTAGGCAGCATTTGCTAATTGCATGCAGCCTGCTGTGTGGTAATTGCAGTTCTCACTGTGATTTCAGGTCAGTGCTATAAAATGTTAGGTGAGGTAGGCATAGCCCTTTCAGATTTTCAAGGTGGGGACCATGTTGGTATGCTGTGGACACTGTTGTGTGAGCGTAAAGGTTGGTATGTCTCTCATATCTCAGGCTGTGTTGTAGGCACTGACATGCATGTTGTACTGACACCTGACTATTGCTTCCTCCAGTTTATTCTTCTCAGTGTGTATGTTAACTGACACCTAATAATACTAATACTGTTTAAATGGGAATATGTGCTTTCCTGTGGGACTTGTGGAGTAACTGGTTTACTGCAGTGGCTCTTGCAATTTGTTGCTATGGCTTCACTATTTAGCCTTTACATTCACTCCTTGGAGGCCTGCTAGGTGTCTTTTCTGGAATGTGTTGCTATGGCTTTCCTATTTTCCATTCACATTCACTCCTTGTAATGCTTGCTATATTTCTTTCAGCAGCAGTTCCTTATATGTTTGTTGTGGTTTGATGGTACTGCATGCAGTCTGGTCTGGCCAGGGTGTGGAGCTTGCCACCTACAAGGGTATTTTATTTTGTTCCTGAGTAGTAGTGGCACCTTCTACTTTGTCCTAACAGTTATGGATAGCAGGCAGATGCAGTGCTTGTAACCAGCTATATTGTCCTTCTGTTATTAGTTGGATACCTACTTTGATATTTGTGGGTTGTACACCTACATGTGGGTGTGCTTGTGAATACACCATTTCTGACATGCACATAGTGCATAGTTGACAGTTACCATTACGTGGGACAAAACACCTTTCTGCCTACTATTAGTACATTTCACAGGGAGTCAGTGGGGCACAGTTAACATTTGTTTTCAAATCAGGGACATCCCTGTAATTCAGTCCCATTTGTGAGGTCTGGCCTCTTACCTGTTCAAATATGGCAGTGTTTATCCTGCTCTGATAGTGTGTGTGGTTTGCAAGGTGCTACTGTCACATTATTACCTACTAGCTACCGACTAGCATGGCTGTTTCTCTTCTCACACTAATGTTATACAAATTCACAAGAATTGCCAGTTAAGATACAGGACAAGCTTTGTGTAATAGCCTTCCTATATTCCCTTTACATTCAGTCCTACTATTTCATGATATATTGCTTTCAGCACAAAGTTCTTGTATATCAGTCATGGCTTAGTGGTAAGTCATGCAGACTAGTGTTTCCAAGGTCCTGGGTTCGAGACTGACAGAAGAATTTTATTTTGCTGCTGAGCAGAATACAGGCCTTGTCATTCAGAGTGACTAAGGCACTTTTAAGCAGTTGTAAGCGGGTTAGCGCTGGTTTGCGCGGAGCTCATGCATGCGCACTGTTGCTTAGCTTTGCGCACACACAGCTAAGCGCACACAAGTGCACACCGCTTACTACTGCTTAAAAGTGCTTACTCTCGCTCACACCCGCACTAATTTCTTTGAAAGAAAAGAAAATGGGGAGATAGGACAGTGGTGAAAAAGGGGTCACAAAGAGGGTAGGACAGTAGGAAAACAAGCTTGGGATTTGCAGGAAGGATGTAGGAAAGGACCATAGCTGCCCATTTCTTTATCAACAACAGCTGTGCATATATCTGTAATTTGGTGTGAAATTTGAAACCTTCCACCCCTGAGAGAGGGGTGAGGACAACAAAGTATGTTGTACAGCCAATTGTAATTACCACTTCACATGTCCAGCAGACATGTCTGCAAAATGGGCAGCTATGTATGGGGCGTAATTTTTTTGCGGGAACAGAGTGCCCTTTTCTTTTCAGGTGAGAGTAGAATGTGAGGTACAGGAAGTAGGTATATTTGGGGAGGTAGGTAGGGGAGGTTAACAGACAAGACAAACAAGACACATACAGGGGCGGAGTATGACATATGTGGGGGGGAAACACAATTGACGGGGACGGATGTTGGGATATCGCGAGCCCATGAGCCCACAGATGGCAACAGTGGAACTGACATCCCCACCCATGGGCAGTTGCCACTGTGCCTTCACAGCCCAGGATGGGGCTGTGCTGGGGGCTGTGTAGGACGGGCAGCAGGGACACCCGTGAGTTGTGCCACCCAAGCCTCAAGATGGCGTAGGGGTTCAAGCACAGACTGCCTGATCTCCCTACGCACCACAGACAGGACACTTTGGAGGGTGAGTGGACAGTCTCCTCTGGCCACGCTTGCAGAGGGGGGACGAGCCCCATCCCCTGCAGCGCTTACACCTGAAGGTGGCACAGGGCCACCGGAGGAGGTTCCGGCCTGGGTACTAGTGCCAGGTGCACTCGCCAGCTGAGCTGGGAGAGGTGGGTCCGCTGGTACCCACCTTCTCTGTTGTCCTATGTTTAGACATATTTTATGACATTTTGGGTTAGTAACAAACAATACCATTCAAAATTAGTTGTAACAGCATGCATCAGTATTCCCATTAACCAAACACCCATGAATTCCAAACATTGAACAGCAAGCATGACACATGCCTATTTTGAACAACAGTACACAATCCAACAGCATGCAGGGTCGATTGATGGCAACAGGCCATCGGGTTTGGATATGTGAACAGGGCACATGCAGCAACGTACATGCAAATATGTTTGAACCAACAGGACAAATGTCCATAGGAATTGATTGTGAATACACATACCCATTTTGTTGTGGAATGGCATTATTTGTGAATATAGGGTAGGGTGAAGAAATATTTCATTAACAACTTCAACTACATATACATATGCTGTACATCTCTAGTAGCTGCAGATATATATACCCTACAGGTCTTACTACAGTTTCCTATATGTAACCTTAGGAATGTTGTTGATGGGACTGTTACTGATACATTAATATCCATTGCATTTTTATTCCTACACATTTCATATCTGGCTGTGTTCAGGTACAGCATCCTGCTACATTTCATTTATATGGCTCTAGACAACTGTGGATGTTCATTATTTCATACAACCATACTATCTCCATATTGCAAGGGTACAGCAACACATTCCAGCTTTAGTACTTTATTTCATACATTTCACTTTTTGGTTGTGGCTGACTCACTCATTTCATTATGTACTGACTGCATTATACTTTATTCAGAAGTTATAACAGCTTTCTTGGTCGATTCATACATATTTCTCTCACTCACTTGTTTTATTTTTACAATTCAAGTTGGTAATTTATTGTAGGCATTATTAACATGTCATAGCTGCTTACAACAATCCTTTCCAACAGACTCACTTGTTTCATATGGCAGATTTTCTAAGGGGATGTATTTCACACATGTCTATTATCTTTGGCTTGTTTACCACTGATTTTCAGGCTGTTGCAGGTTATCTGATATTACACTTCAGGTGGCTAATCACTATTTCAGACTTGTTTACTTTTTATTTCTGGATTACAGGCTGCATCACTTTTCTAATCATACAGTGCTAGCAGCATCTTTCTTCTGGTGTTATTTGAACTTTATTAATATGTGACTACACTGACCTCTTTTACAAGCTGTCTCACTTATATTGTATAACAAGTACAGGAATATAATTACTGATCTACCTGGTGGTGCAACCGCTCCAGCCTATCACCATAGGCTCGCCTATTCGTGGAACGCACACCTGCAGCTGTAATATAAATGAAGTAATATTGGAACATACATCTCCATAATATCAGCTAGGATAATTCCTTACATACATAATTACATGGATACTTACTCAATAGTGGGGCATTGGGCATTTGCCGGGCCTCCTGTATCCAATGGTTCAGTTGGTCCTGCTTCCATCTCTTCAGGTCTGCATGGTGGTGACGGACCTGTTCACCAGTCCTTGGTATGCCTGTGGCACTGGTGAGATCATGTGCCAACCGGTTCCACGCCTCTGCCCTATATGCACCCCACAGAATTTGGCCCTGCATGAGTTGAGCCTCATGATCGTGGACTAAGAGCCAAACCATGTACTTGGACTCCTCAACACCCCACCTCTGTGCTCAAAAGTGACTGCCCTCTCCTACACCTGCCATCCTGACTGCAAATAGGTTCCACAATCAGTTATGCTGTGTATTCCCACCTATGGGGCTTATATATGCCATTTTTCCTGCACTTATCTGTGACTGGCCATTTTGGAACTGTATCTTCACAAAACCTGCTTTGTTATGCTTCTATTTCCATTAATCACTACATATATGCTAATACTGCAGTTTTCAGTACAGCTGTCATGGCTTAGTGGTTCAGTACTTTGACTATGATGCACAGTATCCTGGGTTCAAGCCTGGTAATTGCTTCTTTTTTATTGTACTACTGTCTAGACAGGCTAGGAGGTGTGTCTGTTTAAAGGCAGCTTTGATACAGGTTGCTCTACTGTGCCCGCCGGTAATCCGGTTGGCGCACTGCGCAGCTCTGCGCAAATGGGTTACGCTGGTTAATGCATTATTTGGCTATGAGCACACATATTACGCTGTGAGAAATGCTGTGCAACTACGGACACACACTTTCAGCGTGTTAAAGCACTGCTCAACTCTGGGAACTCCTATTACACCTGTTAAACCACTGCTCACCTGCAGGCATACATACTCAGCTTGTTAGAGCACTACTCAGTTATGGGCACTTATAAAATATTTTATTTTTTTATTGTGTCAGAGTTCTTCATAAAACATGGCCCATTTCATTGCATTTTACTTAAATTATAGTTTTATATATATATATATATATATATATATATATATATATATATACATATATGTCAGGGGATTGTTTCATGCTTATTTCACTAAAAATAAAAAATTATGTTGTTGGTGCTCGAACCGTGACTGCCTCCTCTTTGGCCGACGTCTCTACCACTACGCTATTACTACTTGGCTTATTTTGCATATTTAGAGCTTATATGCTTTTTCACTGACTGCTAATTGTGGCTGAGCGAAGGGCACACCCACGCAAACGAGAGCAATTACAGGCAAACATTTCTGAAATAAAAAAAAAAAATTAAACTGTTAATTTTCAATTTTACTTTTCAGTTGGGTTACTAGTCTGTAGGGGCATGTGTGCTGTTGTGTTTCATGACATTTCTGCGGACTCACTCGTGGGAGTTTCCTGTTGGGACTGTGATTATTCTGGGGGCGTGTCCCTTTGCAGATCTTGCCATGCAGACACGCCCCCTACTTTGCTACACGGACCGTGTTAGCCTAGGGTCTGATTCAGCATGCCCTCATGAATATGCATGGCATGCTGACATCACCCCGTTTAACTGCAGCCTCCGTGTAAGACTTGCTAACTCTTACACGGAGGCTTTGTGAATCCTGTCCATTATCTTATGTGTCCTATGCCACAGGATAAAATATGGAGACAGTCCCATCACTGGCGTTTCCAAGAACTTCTATCTCTACAACCACAATAGCAGATCTTTTCATGATAATGCCAGCCTAGCTATTGAGGAGCTAAAGAAACCAAAATAAAAAAAAAGCTGCCACATGCTTTCACACAATATACATCACTATGCTGATATTAATCACATATTGTATTATAAGAATACACCTCCTGTAAAAGAATTTCACGATCATGTTACCAGCATTTCACCTATTATTAAGATTTCTGAAAATAAATTCTGGTTTAAAAAGAGCTATGAATATTTGCAAACTGATATTTACATGTTTAGCCTTGTAAAATACATCTTTACCTTAGTCTTGAAGCAGTTTTAATACTATGTTATTTTTGTTGGCTCTCACAGTTAGTGACAGAATTAACTCATATAATATATATAATATCATATCAATCACTTGCATTTTATTTCCCCTTAATTTTAACTGAAAAAAGGCAAAAAAAGCCTTGAAGGCAGCCCATAATGAAGTAAAAAATGTATTATGAACTTCATAAACTTCATTGAATGGTCAAAAATTAATGACTGTCAAGATTTCTTTTTTACAAATATTAAAATTATTTTAACAATATAAAACTTACTCCTTACCTTCTTTCTTGTTATATTGATAACTAAAATATTTGGAGAATAGATATGCATCTTCAAAATACTTCCATCTTTTGAGCAATGTGAATTAAACTTTGAGATAAAACAAAAATCCAATCTTGAGCCCTTCTTAGCTTTTGAACTATAAAAGTATATACTTAGATATTATGGTATTTCCATTGCCAATTATCTCTAAGACAGAGACAGAAAGAAAAAGTTTCAACAATTTAATATTCATTTGCCTAGATGAACTGTCTAGGTCAGCATTAAAATTGCATGCCATAATAATTCTATCTGGATTGAGAAGCTGCAAACCAGATGATAAATCCTGTAAAAATGCCTGCCAGATACAGAATGATGCATAAATAGAGCCCACCACCAAATTATAGAATTCTGTTTAAGACTTCACAATAGGATTCTCAAATTTTCATCTGAAAAATAATTGGTTACTTGAAACTAATGCGTATGTAATGAAAAACACCACCACATGACTTATCTTCTGCAAAATTAATGTATGCTTTGTTTACTTTTTAAATAAGTACATTAGAATTATATCAATCTAAATTAATTTCTTGTAAAAAGTTATTTCAGACTCAATGTGTTTCAAAAATTTTAGTAAAGCCCCCATGTGATTATTAACCTCATTCATATTTAAAGAGAATGACCTCATTAACCATTATGAAACAAATGTTTTTCTAAATAAAATTAAAGTGAAACACTGAAAACACCTATACCCATCCTGGAGTATACCCCCCATAAAAAATTCACACACACACACACATATATATATATATATATATATATATATATATATATATACATACATATACACATATGGGTCTACTTCAGATGATCAAAGTTTTAAAAATTAGAATTTCATATGCCCAAGACCATATGATCATCAAGTTTCAAAACTTCGAACACCTGAAATAAAAAGAAAAACAAAACAAAAAAGCCCCCCTGCACCCCCTGCTATTTAAATATACCAATTCCTCTGAGATTTCTGTACTGTATGGAGATCTATGTTCAGAACGTTCAAAGTTTTAAAACTTCGATTATATGGTCTCGGCCATATGAAATTCGAAGCTTTAAACTTCAATCATCTGAAGGACACACATACACACACACACACACACACACACACACACACACACACACACACACATATATATATTTTTTAATACATATATGTGTGTGTGTGTGTATGTGTGTGTGTGTGTGTGTGTGTGTGTGTGTGTGTGTGCGTGTGTGTGTGTGTGTGTGTGTGTGCATGCATAAAACATTCACATAACCTAATTTTATTTGATACACTTGCTTGGAAAACTCCCTAGCATTGTTATGGAAACACATTTATGGAGCACAGTTTTTTCCAGGCTTAATCAGGTGACCTACATTTCAAATGCAGATCTTTATAATTAACTTGAAGAATAGCAGAAAATATAAATCTTAAACTGATTTCTTTTTGTCAAAGTGTTTTTCTAACCTCACTGGTGTCTCTTCTTTTTGCAAAACTTTGTATGGAAAATCATGAAAACAATCCAATGGGAACCTGATTAAAAATAAGGTTCCTTTTTTTAAAGAGTAACTGAAAAAAGAATATTATGATTCATCAAGAAAAAAATTCATTAGAACAACCTCATTGTATTCACTAATAAGGGTCAGCCCTATGGACATCTAACTCCATTGCCATCAGCTCTTTGGTCCCTGTCTCCTTGTCCAACTTTTAAATAATTTGTTTTATAGTTTCTTTTTAGTGGGTGGGGAATATCTAAATGTTCTGGCACCCAGTCACTGATATATTAAATTTTCTGCCTCTAAGTTCTAAATCAAAAGCTTTTTTTGCAAACTTGCTAATATAGCCTGAAGTTTGGAATTTTCCACCTTAATCAACTGATACTAAATTTTCAATTCCATTAAATCAGCTTCTAATTTGGCACAAGAATCTGTAAGATGATGAATTTATCCTTTTGGTGTAGAAATGACTGTTTAGCCAGAGCTAGTCCAGCTCCCAGTTTGGCCAGTGATTTAACTTTATTGCTAAGACTTTCTAATTTCCTAGTAATAACTTGTGCCAAACAGAAACTCACATGCTTTTATCAATATCTGACATAACAAAGACTGTATCAACTTGAATAGGTTCATTATTTACATCAAAAGATAGTTGAGAGCTTGAAGTCACAGTACCAGAAAACATGTGGGCACTAAGGAAGCTCCTTCTTCCTGCATAATGCACTACTTGGCACTTTTCCTATAAGAAGGTAATGGTATCTACAGGCTTAAGGTTGCTCCGTGCAATGTTCATTAAAAGGAAAAATTGCACTATTTTTCCCTGAGAAATGTTTGTTCTGCCTCATACTATTGATGACTAAAAAAGATTATGAATGTCCATAGTGTCTAACTTTTGTGAACATTCCTCAATATCTGTATTCCTCTCTAAAACTGCTATTCATTGGCAAGAATACCACTGGCACAGTTGTTGCAATTACTATTGTTTTTGTCCATTTTTGCAACATAATATATTTACTACATTTACTACAAATTGTTTATCAAAGTCTGAGAAAGAGTTAGTCCTTTGTATATTTAAATGTCAAAAATAGTAGAAAATAAGAAACAGACTATTCTCAATGGCCTGTTCCCTCCCCCCAGCCTTTTTTCCACTTTACTTTTCATCTGTCACTGAGGTGAATACATCGGGTGCTTTTTAAGCTAGATTTTTCAGAACATAGCAAGTGTCTCTACTTACTCCAGACTGGTGAGCTTTTAAAAGGATAAAACATGTCTATAGGTATATATGTTTTTTGACAGAATCACATTTACTTCAATCACAAATTATTAAAACTGAATGGTTGAAATTTTTTTCCATCTGGTGCAGTGGTGCAGAGGTTAACATTGTCACTTCACAGCAAGACGTTTTTCAGTTTGATTCTCAGCTGGGTTGCCTTCTGTGCGTAGTCTGCATGTCCTCCCTATGTTCACATGGGTTTCCTCTGGGTACTCCAGTTTCCTCCCACATTTCAAAGACATTTGTCTGGAGCACTTCTCCTCGAACTTCTGAAAAGAGTTTCTGTCCTATTTAGACTTTCCCGGTCAACAAATGTTAAATAAATAAATAAACCTAATCACAATTTGCAGAGTAATCTTGCAGAGGAACATACAGTACAAAGTGTTTTGAAAGGGAAGAGCCCTCAATAACCCCAATTTTGGGGAGACAAAGCACTCCTCCTTGTCTAAATATACTAACTCTTTGGTCACACAACCACAAAGAAAAAAGAAAACATACATACCCACTAGAGGAAACAACATCCTTGACCTGGTTATTACTAACATGGGCAACCATTGCTCCACACCAATAGTCAAGTCCTCCCTGGTTAGATCTCACCACAAACTAATCACCATGGAAATCCACATTTCAGCCACACCCCCTGCAAAGGTAACCACCATGAAAACCTTCTCCAAAGCTGACTTTGGGCTCCTAAAAACAGAGGTGGCTAACTTCACGGAGCTCATGTCAATGGAAAATAGATGCATGACTGCCGAATCGTACACCCAGGGCCGGCCTTAGGCATAGGCAAACTAGGCGACTGCCTAGGGCGCCATAAGGCCGGCATCATAAAGGGCGCAATTTTGTTACTTAACTTTACTTCTCTCTCCACTTTTCAGCTGTAGCTGCACCTGCCCTTTGTAGCATTGCGCCCTCTCCCCACATCCCTGACGACTGCTCCAGTCCACAGTATATAATATAACGCAGCTCACGCCCGCGTCTCATTCCTTTCTTCATTGACGATAGAGACGGGCATAGCTATTGGCTGTCGTTACTTCCTGTGTTCCTGATCTGTTGAGTGGACGACATCGGTGTGGATTTTCGGCGGACTGGTTCCCTCTACACCAAGTGGGCTACCAACTGCACTTTCTGCATTTTTTTTGTGGGTATACTTTGTTTGCTTCTCTTGCTTGGTTTTTGAAGGTAAGTCAATTCAGGCAGCAGGCAGCTCTCTCATGCATGCAACTGCCACACATTCACAATGCCAGATAAAAATATATTTCCTGAATTTGCTTTGTTGTGTTTTCCGGCTCTGGGCTGGGTTAGCTTAAGTGAGTGTTGAACGTTGATTTTTTTTTTTAATTGCCGTCTGACTGGTAAACTTCTGTGTGTTATGAAACGTTATAAATTCAAGATGTGCGTTTCCTTGTCTCATCAAACGGGAGGGTAGAATTTGGCTAATGTTTGTGGAGCGGAGACTGATATAACTTTGTGATTGACTGTTGCTCTGGCTACCCGTCAGAGGACGCTGACTAGATCAGGGCTGCAATGTATAGAAGCTGTTTCCTACTTAACCTCTCTATACAATAGCTGCTGGGGTAAATACAGATTGCAAGTTGTGCTGCTCTTGTATGTGTTTGTGTGTGTCGGTGAGTGTGGATGTGTTTCACTGTCTGTTAATTTGCATACAAGTGTGTTTGAGTTTGTGTAGTTTGCTAGGTACCAGCACTACTTTGGAGTGCAAGGTGATGTGAGACACAGCTGAGCAGTCATTTCAAGTGCTCAGATAAGCAATTCATAGTCATGTTTATTTTATTTAAATTGGTCTTGTGATATCTAGTTTATGCATGTGTATGAATTATATTATTTTAGAGAAACATAGATCACATTCTCTGTTCAGAGCAACTTGCACTTTGCTGACTATGAATCCCTGCTACTGTACAGAAAAATATTTTGGGGCTTTGTAAATTTCAGGGATTGAATACACATAGAGAATTGCTCCATAATGGACCAGGGAGCAGGGCGTAATATTTTAAACACAGATACTAGTACTGCTCATTAAGCACAGTACTCATTTATGGATGGCGGAAAAAGCAAAATATGTGCCAAAGAAAACAGTGTGATAGAATGCATGCTTGTATGAGTGAGTACGTCTACAGCTGTAGAAATTTCTCAAGTTTTACTCAATACATGAAACTAAATCTGTCTTTTATTTTCTTACGTAAGGGGGACCAAAGGCAAGACAGACTCTATTAGGATCAGTAATGAGATACAAGTACTACAGCTTAGAAGGGTTATCATAAGTTTTACTAAAGAAACAGCAAATAGTAAAAAATCTTTCTCTTTCTCTCTCTCTCTCTCTCTCTCTGGAGACTGATAGGGCATTTGGTATGTAGCATAGAAACTGTGGTAGCAGTATGTGCAGCGACCTCCTCCGACACCTGATATTTACATCATGCCCAATTCTTGGGAAGTTTATTTTTTTATTTGTAGTTTTACAGCCATTCCATATTGATTTCATGTATGGTTATTGTGCACTTGTTTTACAAGGGAATGATGTCCCACCCAGGGACTGATCCAAATAACACCAACAGAAATGTTTTGGAGGGGGGTGAGGGAGGTGTAGAGTTGGAGAGTAGCTGTGCACCTGTAATGTGATGGAACTTCAGAGGTATGTGCATTGTAATCCCAGCTGGGATGGGAGAGGCCGATTTAGTTTAACCTCTATTATAGATAGATGTCTTACACCGAGAGATTCCAATTTACAATGGAGTTCAGCCATAGGTGTGAATACAACCCTGGATAAGACCAATGGTGCACAGAATAAACGCACTTTTAGTTATCGTTTAGTTCCTGCTTCTTGACACCTTCCTTTATTTTGCTGTACCTTTCTGTGGAACTATCTTTGATTCTTAATCTGTAAATGCTTAGTGGGAAAAGTGTTTACATTCTTATCATAGTGATAACAGTTTCTTCTCTGAAAAATTTGTATATAAGTGTATAATGTGGATTAAAACATTCCAGTCTTGGACACATTAGCGTTTAGTTATGTAAACGACCGCTCTTTCTGTAGCAGTTTGTTTTTGACTCTCTCAGAGAATATATAACAGCCATGATAGTTCAAGAGAAAACTCATAGTGCTTTGCTTAAAGAGTGATTTTTTTTAGGATTCCAGCCCATTTTATTATGTCCTTTTCCTTAGTCAAGAAAATTCATCAGCAATTACTTGCAATGCTTTAGAAAGATAAAGTTTTAGAAGTCAAAGTTATTTAACCTCTTGGTGTTGTAAAATGCCATATTTCCATTTTTAATTCTCTAGTTCCATAGGATAAGCTTTTTCATGATTTCTTCTAAGGTTTTATTTAACAAGAATAACCTAGCATCCAGAAAGCTTCTGTTTAATACACAGATCTCTCTGAAACCCACACAGAGCTGGTTGAGTTCCATGTATGCATTTAATGAAATAAATATTAGTAGTTTGATAAAGAGTAATTACAAACTGTTTAGAGATAAATTCAGGGACCAAGATGAACATTCATATTTCAGCTGAAACTTTCTCAAGCTTTCAAGGGTGTACAGGACTTCATATGTAAGACCACTCTCTCTGTCTCTCTCTCTCACAGACACCTCAAATCACTGCCAAAGTAGATGGTAACTTTTATTCTCAGTGTGTTGGAATGCTTTGCTGAAGTTGCATGCAGTATCTTTAAAGGTTGTGCAGCTAAATTTGCCAACTGAAGTCTGAAATTAACAGCTATTTTAGACCAAAGAAAAATCTGACATGAGACAAGTGCTGCATAATGTCAGGGTTAAGAACTGCATTCTTATTTGTTTAATGTTTTTCCTAATTATATTCAGAATGTTGATAAATGAGCAGCTGTCAAGTTTAAAAACAATCCATGTAGTAAATAAGGAAAAAAAAACATAGCTCAGTGCACCAGGAATCTTGTTACACGCTTTCTTTTTTTGTAAATGTATACAGAGGGCTTTGCTGACTGCGTTTCACCACTGGAGGTGATGTGCCTTTATGCACTGTATCAGACAATCTGTTATGCTGATGGGCTCATACCAGTGATTTTCTGCTGACACGTGATCTGTTTCTTATGGGCATTATATAGTTGTCTGCTATTGACTTATTATTGCTGTTCTTTTAGCTGCTGTAATTTAATTTGTAAACATTACCTGGACAGAATATTACCATGCTTTTTCTAATTCCTTTAGTTATCATTGTTGTACAGTGGGATGTATGAGTAGTTTTTGACTTTCTTGGCCATACAGTCTTGTATCACACTTGAAATTGGTACTTACCTGGGGTACTTACTAAGTGAAGTGAGTCTTAATAATGAGAAGCATTTTAAATTTCCTAACGCTATGAGTATTTTGATTCCTGAGTATGGATTTACTGAATTTTCACATGCTGTAAGACAGAATAAAAAGCAGTGTATCATAGTGGTGTGGTTCTATACACAGAAAATAGAGAAAGGTATAGATCTTGCACATTTCAAACATTATTTGAATGTACGGGTAACTGCAAATTGACTCCTGGTTTAGCACTCTTGTCCTTCTTTGCAGTGGCAAAATGTAAATATTCTGCTCATTTTTATCTTATTTATTATATTTTAAGTTTGTTGACTGGGATAGTCCAACTGGATACATGTCCATTTTCAGCAGAGGCTAGGGGAGAAAAGCTCCAAACTTACAAAGACAAGCAAGTTACAGTATATGCACAAACATTGTATTAACATGCAAGTTAGTCTCAGTTTATATACAGAAATGTATACAAATATGTTAGTTTCTCTTATCAAACCTATAGGTGCAGCTTAAACACAGAGTATGTGCAAATCTTTTCAAACCTTTTAGGTAAGAGGGTAGTTGCTATGAATAAAATTGCAGGGATATGGAAGTGGATGAGGCTTTAGTCAGGGTTAGAGCAAAGACATAACCAGTGAGTTTTAAAATACTGGTTTAGATTTTTTTTTAACTGATTAAGGGAGGGGTTCAGAGTAAGGTCAGATGGGAGCGAATTCTTGGTTTTGCCTACTGAATTAGGGTAAGTAAGAGTAACTGGTGGTTAACAATGTCAAAGGCCTTGGAAAGATCAAGAAACGGGCAGAAGATAGTTTATTACGGTTGGAATTTGACATTAGAAAAGGAGAGGAGGGCTGAGGTGGTACTGTGCTGTGGTCTAAATCCATGCTGGGAGTTGGCCAGAAGATTATTTTGAATAAGTTAGTGTAAGAGTTGTTTATGGATATACTTTTCCATAATTTTAGCCAGAGGGGAAAGGATAGCTCTTGGTCTATAGTTGACAGTTCAATGAAGCTGCCACCTTTATGGAGTGGTATGACATAGAATATTTTCCAGACAGAGGCTGCAGTTATGGTTCTGTTCATCAAAATAGTGATAGGGTATGCTATGACTTCAGCAGGTAGTCTGCAGGGAGGAGGTCAGCTGAAAGGGTGGTTGGTTTGAGTTTTGTGATTAGGGTTGTAATGAGAGGTCGGAACTTTTGGGAAGCTAAAGGAGATTGTCACTGGGTTTAAGGGTTTTAGCATTAGGGCAAGTGGGTTTAAGTTTGCTAGCAAGGGCCTAGATGGTTTCTGTGAAGAAATTGTTGAAGGTGTTGGCAATGGACTCTGGCTCTTTTTGGCTAGGGACTGAGGGGGTTGGATTAGTGGATTGTCCTGGGTGGAGAAGTTCAATACCTGCCCAGAACTTCTGTGGCTTGTTGTGGTGGTTCTGCTGATGGCAGAAATGTTTTTGTCTAGCAATATGGATTTTTTTGTATCATTCCAAGACCAATTTTCAGTGACGGCCTGGGGAGAAATGCTCATGATGCATGTCTTTGTGATATAGCTAGAGATAGAAAGACATAGATATAGATATATTTGTTAGTTTTTTTGGTGCAAAGTTATGATGTATTGTTTAATTGATAATATTGATGCAGAAATGCTCCCATGTCATTTTCAGTTTTTATAATGGAGTAATGATAAAACACGCTGCCATTCTTGTATTTTAAAGTAAATCATAAAGATTTCAGAATAGTTACAGCATTGTGTATTGTTTGGCAAATGGGTGAAATTCTTGGCTAGGCTTTAGGGCCTCCATGCCAGTAGCCTATAATCATGTGAATCACTTCATTGGTAGCATGAGTGAATTGCCATAATCAAGAGCTGGCCTTTGTTTATTTATTGCAGGACCAGAAACTCAAACTTTGCATTATACTTGAAGAGCTTGTTTACAGGATCTGTAAAGTGCAAGGCGTGTGGCTTCTATATGAGTGCATATCATGAGAATGTTGTATCAGCATGAAGGAAAATAGTTGGCCATCAATCTGGCTGTGACAGTCTTCTATTTAGTCGTGATTTCAAGTCGTTTACAGGCATTCTGGTGTTCAGGCAAGAATCTTGTCTTTAAATTAACATGCATTTTTTTGTACCCTGAGGCTGTCACAATCTCAGTCTTATACACTAGCAACAGATCAAGCAGGTTTATTAAGGAGAATTCAGCCTTCAATTGCAGTCAACTACACTACAAGGTGTCTGTTGCAGCATGAATGTTTTTTCATGCATTTAAACATTGAAAGAACTGGAGTGGGTTTTGTGGAAGTGACCCATCTGTGGGCGTGGCTCAAATGGAGGTGTACCTTGAGTTTGGTGTGGGTGGGGCTTAAGGGGCGCCAAAGCAGTACTTCGCCTAGGGTGCCGTTTCAGCTAAGGCTGGCCCTGCGTACACCAATGCACTGTACCAACATGTATATAAATGCATGGAACTAACCATACCCAACAGAACCAAGACATCTCCTCCAAAAAAGGAAGCCAATCTGGTGGTCTCCTGCCATTAATAAACTCTACAACAGAAGGAAGAAACTGTTGCAGAAAAAGGTGACATCCCAAGACTGGAAAAACTCCCTTATTAGACTCAACAAAAAGTTGAGTTCCCTCATCAAAACCTCTAAAGCCAGGTATGGAGGTAGAATTGTGGCAGACACTAAAAACAACCACAAAGCCTTCTATAGTTACATCAAGAATCTCCATGGCAATACCCAGGTTTGCTCTGAGTTACTGCACAATAGTACCTCCTATACTGAGCCAACAGATATTGCCAACATACTGGCCGTCAGGTTCAGTGCCAACTTTACCCCTCTCTCCCTCCCTAAAGGACCAATCACAATACCGGAAGAATGGCAGGCACCTAGCATTACTTGCAGCACAGGTTAAAGCTGCATTGTCCAAGGCCAAGAATACAGCTTCTATGGGACCCGACAATATCCCTGTATGTGTTCTACATGAATTACAAAGTGAAATGGCACCACATCTGTGTGCCCTGTTCAATCACAGCATCATCTCAGGCTTTGTCCCTACCGAATGGTGCAAGGCTACAGTCATCCCACTCCATAAAGGGGGAGCGACTACAGACCCTGGGAATTATTGCCTCATTAGCCTGACGAATCTGATATGCAAGGCTATGGAGCGCATCATCATGGACCTAATTAACAAGGATATAGCAAATCTCCAAACTTTAGATCCTACACAGTTTGGTTTTGTGAAAGGTAGATCATGCCTGCTCGACCTGGTTGACTTCTTTGAGTCAGTTACCAGAGCTTTGGATGAAGGCAAGGCAGTTCATACATCCTACCTCAATCTGGCCAAGGCCTTTGATACCATTCCCCACTCAGGAATTATTGATAAACTCACCAAATGAGACATCAACCCCTATATCGCTAGGTGGGTTGCAAATTGGATCACAGATAGAACCCACAGTGTGAAAGTAGCAGACTGCAAGTCAGACTGCTGACCAGTCATGAGTGGAGTCCCACAGGGATTGGTCCTGAGTCTTCTCGTATTTGGCATCTACTTCTCAGAAGTCCAGGCCAACACAGAGGGACTCTGGTTGACCACGTTTGCAGATGACTGCAAGCTGGGAGCCATTATTAACCCCTCAAGTGATGTAGACATCCTACAGAAAGGCCTCACTGAGACCAATGACTGGTGTTGAAACCATGGTCTTAAGCTTAATGCCAAAAAATGTGTTGTCATCCTCTTTGGGAAAAGCTCAGTTCTCACTAATTACCAAATTGATGGGAGCCCACTGAACACTGAAGGTGTTATAAGAGATCTGGGGAAACAGGTTGACAGCAACCTCTCCTTCAACCACCACATTGCCACTGTGGTCAGAAAGTCCTTCTATGTGGCACATCTCATTACCAAGGGTTTTGCATCCGGGAAGAAAGAGGTCATCATCTCTCTCTACTTTTCCCTTATTAGGCCAATCATCGAGTATAATGCCCTATTTAGCATGTACCTCACTAGATACATGCAACAGCTGGAAAAGCCACAAAAGTACCTCATGAAGAGGATCTTAAGCCTTAAACACATGCCCTACATGGACAGACTAAAAAAACTCCAGCTATTCTCTGTCTCATATTGTCTATGAAGAGGCGATCTCTGCTTGACTTACAAAGCCATGTCTGACCCAGCTTTGTTAGAAATGCTATATATAAAGAAATCCAAATCCCGCCACACCACACGCTCCAGAGACCTCGACCTCATTACCACAGTCAACAGAACATGCTGGAGGAACAGGTTCATAACCAGAGACTGCCCATGGTCTGAAATAGACTTCCCATACATGTCAAGCAGAGCACCTCACTGGCCCTCTTCAAGAGAAATCTTGATGAGTGGATGAGAAATTGAAAGTTCTCCCCGGGGATCACTCCAGTGGCTCTACTTGATAGAGGCACTGGGAACTAACATTGGGTGACACGATGTCAGGACATTTCTATGGGCTCAGCTTGCAAAGGTTCCAGGGCTATTAGCCTAGTACAGACCTATGAACCTATGAACATACACACACAGCATATCATTGTTGGTGCACAAACAGAAACTGCACAAATGGGGATTGCTTACAGCTCAAGCTGCTATCAGAATTGCAATGGCTCAATTGATGTAGAATTGTGTGACTGAATGTGCAAAAATGAGGACTTATACATACTAAGTCCAGGATTGCTGTGTCTTGTAGTATTCCACTTTCTCTGCAGTATTGTCACTTCAGAGTTACGATATATAAGTAGCAGGGAATTTCTACTAAATGATTATTTGACTAAATGTGTTTTCAATGAGCTATTTTCCCTGTTTTGAGCTTTAACCAAATGTGATTTATCAATTCCATGGAGCCCATCTATTGCTAGAGATGTGTGACTTTTGGCATCAGTATGTTATTCAAGACCTACATGTTATTCTGCATTTGTGAGTTAGTACAAAGAAACCTTATTGTTTTTATTTTTAGGGGACGTCTGTACATCTCCAGTAAAGCCTGATAAAGAACAGTTTGCAAATATCTTTTACTGGTTTCTGTGCTTTACCAAACACCCTCTAGTTTAATCATATAGTTGCCTGAATAGAACATTTTTTCATATAATAAGTGCATATTCCTCAGGTAAATATTCAGAGGCTTCTTATCATACTTATTACTTCTGAACTGTCCATTTAATCTCTTATACTTTGCATAAACTTTGCACACTTTTGCGCAAGGGATGTGGCCAAAATGGGTTCTTTTGGACCAGACAGATTGTGTGTGTGTGTGTGTGTGTGTGTGTGTGTGTGTGTGTGTGTGTGTGTGTGTGTGTGTGTGTGTGTGTGTGTGTGTGTGTGTGTGTGTGTGTGTGTGTCTTTCAATCTCTTATGAGTTGCAGCCAACTTCTAGCCTGATCCCACAAGACAGCCACCACTATCCATAGATTAAAAGGCAGAGGATTAAATGGAAATAGTTTGCCAGGCCTTTCTTCTGTTTCACACATGCACACACACTCACTCCTATATGCAATTTAGAATCATTGATCTACCTATATATGCATCCACCTGCAACTCATGCCCTACCTCATCAACAATCAACTCCTCACCCCTACACAACATGGCTTCCGTCCTGGCCATAGTACAATAGCTGCTCTCCTCTCTTTTTTAGATATAGTCAACCATTCCTGTGACTCTGGAGAAATTGTCTCCACTGTCCTTCTTGATCTGTCCAAGGCATTCGACACTGTCTCTCATACCCATCTTCTGAATCACCTTTCCAACCTCAATCTCTCCCAAAAATCCCTTACATGGTTCAATAGTTACTTCTCTGACAGATCCCAGGCTGTGAAATGGCAAACTGGTATCTCAACCTTCCTACCAACCCCAACCGGGGTTCCCCAGGTGTCTATACTCGGACCAATGCTCTTTAATATATTCATCAATGGTTTCCACACTGCTATTCCAAACACTCAAATAGTGCAATATGCAGATGACTCCACTTTAGTCTGCTCTGCTCTTAGTCTTCCTGAGCTCCAGGCAAAAACCCAATTGGCCTTTACAACTACAGAGAACTGGATGCTTCAAAACCATCTCTCCCTTAATGCCAATAAATCCAAAATCCTTCTTTTCTCCCCCTCTGAAGCCTTCCCTCTCAACAAACAATCCTTCAGTATCATCAGCCATACCAACTCCACTATTGAACTTGTTCCTTTTGCTAAACTTCTTGGGGTTACCATTGATGAACACCTGAAATTCGATATACATGTCCAACTAAATATTAAGAAAACCCACCAGAAACTTGGTATGCTATACAAAAACTCTCACTTTCTCACTCCAACTACAAGGCAAACTCTCACCACTACCTACTTACTACCATCACTACTGTACGGTACTCCACTACTAACCAACCTCTCTTCCACCATCTTTACAAAACTAGAAATCTGTTACAACAAAATCTCTAAATTCGCTACTAAATCTAACCACTCCTCCCACCATTGTACCTCTCTCCACATGCTAAACTGGCTAGAGCTTCCTAACCACCTTGACTCCCTCCAACTCACTAGAGCCCGCAAATTAAACTTTAAACCCACTGCTTGCCCTGCCCTAACAAATATCCTACCATTTTACACACCTCACAGACCCCTAAGATCTGCTCATCAAAATCTACTTACTGTATACAAACCAAAACATCAGGCTGGCCAGTTTCTCCTATCCTTTTCCTTGGCCAAAAAATGGAACTCACTTCCATCCTCACTACGAATCTGTAAAAACTTTGAACACTTCAAATCCCGGCTCCATTCCTACCTCTCCCATAAATGGAAATGTAACTGCATTCTACCTACCTAATCCTACCACTGTCTCTTATACATGTACTTGTACATATTCCCCTACACCATGCTGTTTTTCCTCTCATAAATGGAAATGTAACTGCATTCTACCTACCTAATCCTACCACTGTCTCTTATACATGTACTTGTACATATTCCCCTACACCATGCTGTTTTTCCTCTCATAAATGGAAATGTAACTGCATTCTACCTACCTAATCCTACCACTGTCTCTTATACATGTACTTGTACATATTCCCTTACACCATGCTGTTTTTCCTCTCATAAATGGAAATGTAACTGCATTCTACCTACCTAATCCTACCACTGTCTCTTATACATGTACTTGTACATATTCCCCTACACCATGCTGTTTTTCCTCTACGGCTGCCTCTCGCTGAATCTAATGTAATATAACATCAAAACCTTGAATGTATATAATGTAAATACTGTATATCGCTTCCTATCTCTACTCTCTCTCCCCATCTAGGAATATATCTCTTTTCTACCTACATATAAGATTGATACTACAAGGTGATGCTAACTAACTAATATAATCATCTCTACCATGTGTATACTCCACTTTTGCTACTAAATAATTGCCTCTCTCTCCACTGTACATCTCCCTTTCTCTGCCTACACCAGAATCTATTTCTAGTAACTTACTGCCTCCTTCTCTCCTGCTCAGCTGCCTCTCTCTTCTTTCACCACAATCTTGAATGTATACATAGTACACTTTATACTCTCCGCCTTTATTTCCCACATATTTTACAAACACTACTTACTACTATCTTTCAAATATTCAGACTTTGCAACTACTAACATAAGAGTTTCAATTTGATAGTATTTGACATTTTGTTCATACTATTTCTGCTGCCTGAATTCAACTATATGCTGTGCAAATGGCTCTCTAATCAACTATGTATGTATGTCATAAATGGCTCTCTAACCAACCATGTATGTATGTCATAGAGTGTTTTTTTTTTTTGCATTTCTAATTTGCTACATCTCGTTATATAATTCTACATTTGTTTTTATATAATTATATGTTTGATTTACCTGTATGTAATGTGGAGCTTTTCTCCCTGGGCCTCCACTGAAAACGGGCTCCTTGAGCCCAGTGGACCTCCCCGGTCATCAAACTGGAAATAAATAAATAATAAATAAATAAATATAGCATGCCTTTAGAATGTGAGAAGAAACTAGAACACTGGGATAAAATCCATCTGAACACTACTACCACGGTAAACAAACAGCTAAATAAATAAACAAATAAATGAACAAATAAATAAATGCTTTAGAGACAGCTAATTTATCTACATATGTTATAGAGAGCATAAATATATTTAGGGAATGTTTATAGCCAGGGGAGTGAGGATTGCAAGCCTGAGAGGAGTTAGGGTGTGAAGCATTACTATCTTGTTTTGAAGGGGGTATACATTTTTCCATGATTCCCATTAGGTCATTTTGAAATATCAGTATACTTGCAAACCTCTAGGGAAGTCACATCTGTGGTTATGATTTTTCCAATGAAATATGAAAAGGCAATACATGGGCAACAGACGGCATGTGTTCCCTGCAGTTACGTCTCATTATTATAATGAAAAATGCATTTCTCAGACTTTGCCTTCTGAAAGTACTTCATTAATAAAAAAACTTTTCAAACATAACAGACCCTAACCCTGAGCAGTATCCTTCCTTCACCAAGAATGATGCCACAATATAGAGACAAGATGATCAGCTTTAACAATTGGCTTAATGTCTGGTGTCATTCAAAGGGGATCCAGTGTCTGTCTGCCTGGGATGACATGCTTGACAAGCCACGCTGCTTCGCAAGGGACGGCTTGCACCTGTCACCCCTGGGATTCCGGATATTGGCTAAGGCTCTTGCCACCCCCATAGTGCCTTTTTTAGGCAAGGCTCAAATTCTAAACCTACCACCCTAGAAAACAAAAATGGGAAGAAACTGAGGGTAATGCTGCTCAACGCCAGAAGTCTAAATCTCAAAATGCATGCACTCGAGGCCCTTCTCAGTATGGAGAACATCGATGTCTGTGCTGTAACTGAAACCTGGTTCAAGGCTCCTGAGAGCACCCCGGCACTATTACGTTTTACCTCATATCATGCGTTCCGGCCCCAAAACCCGGACCACACCACAAAAGGAGGGGGTGTATCCATATTCATAAAGGATACCCACACCTCCAGGTTGGTGGCAAAGCACGAAGCTTTGGAAACCATCCAGGTGCAACTAACCATAGGCAAAACTGCTCTACAAATTGTAGCATGCTACAGGACACCCTCTCAAACTCAGGAACCCCACACAGCCTTCCTGAAGACACTGGAGGGTATAAATGTATCTCCAAACACCATCATATTGGGTGACTTCAACTACCCGAATATAGACTGGGAACATTACTCAAGCCCTAACTTTCTAGCCCAACGGTTCCTGGAGTTCATAAATTCAAATGCCATGGAACAGCTAGTCACTGTTCCCACGAGAGGAGAAAATATACTAGATCTCATTATCACAAACATGGGGACAAAATGCTCCACACCGGAAGTATATCCCTCATTGGTGAGATCTGATCATAAACTAATCTCACTGGAAATCCACATCCTGCCCCCACCCCAAACAAAAAAGACCACAGTGAAGAACTTCTCTAAAGCAAACTTCACACTACTCAAGACTGGTGTGGTATCCTTCAAGGTCCCTGAGACAGTGGAAACCACAACCCAAGCTGCTGAAGCCCTCACAAATGCCTTCTATGAACACCTCCAGGACTGCATGCATCAGGCAATCCCAAATAAAACCAAGACTCTTTCCACAAAGGGCAAACGTCCAGTCTGGTGGACCCCAGCCATTAACAAACTTTACAATAAGAGGAGAAAGCTATTACATGATAGAACAAAATCCATAAAAGGGAAGTCACCCCTGATCATTATTAGTAAAAAAATACGAGCACTCATAAAATCAACTAAGGCCAATTTTGAGAGAAAAATTGCCATGGACTCAAAGGACAATCATAAGGCCTTTTTCAGCTATGTTAGGAACCTGGGTGGAAACTCCCAGATATGCTCAGAATTAGTCCAAAATGAAACAAAAATCACTGAACCCACAGACGTTGCCAACATACTGGCAGAAAGGTTCAGTGCAAACTTCACCCCCCTCCCCTAAAGGAGAGATAACTATCCCAGCGGAGTGTAGCCTCCCAGACATCTCAAATGCGCAGGTGAAAGCTGCTCTCTCTAAAGCTAAAAACACAGCATCAATGGGACCGGATGGTATCCCCGGCTGTGTGCTACACGAGCTAAATGAGGAATTAAACCTGCACATAAGGCAGCTGTTTAATTTCAGCCTTACCACAGGATACGTGCCCAAGGAGTGGCGTGCAGCAACTGTGGTCCCACTCCACAAAGGCGGTGCCTCTATGGACCCTGGTAATTACCGCCCCATAAGCTCAACAAGTCTAGTCTGCAAAGCTATGGAGAGGATCATAATGGAGCTCATAAACAAAGATATAGGGACTTGCAGACATTGGACCCGACCCAGTTTGGCTTCGTCAAGGGAAGATCATGCCTTTTGAACTTGGTCGACTTCTTCGAAACAGTCACCAAGGCCATTGATGAGGGAAAGGCAGTCCATACAGCCTACCTTGACCTTGCAAAGGCTTCGACACAATACCCCACTCGGGTATTGTAGAAAAACTTACCAGCTTAAATGTAAACCCATATGTCACAAGATGGGTTGCAAACTGGCTTAAGGACAGAACCCACAGGGTTAGAGTTGCTGGCGCTATGTCAGACTCCAAGCCGGTCACAAGTGGTGTCCCACAGGGCTCGGTCCTTGGCCCCTATTGTTCGGCATCTACTTCTGAGAAGTACAGGCCAACATGGGAGGACTTTGGCTGACAAAGTTTGTAGGCGACTGCAAACTGGGCGCCATAGTGGAAAGTGCATCGGACACGGATATCCTTCAGAAGGGACTCATGGAAACAGATAGCTGGTGCCAGAGCCATGGCCTGAAGTTAAACGCCAAAAATGTATAGTCATACCCTTCGGGAAAAACAAGGTAACCCCAAGCTACCATATAGGTGGCAATCCACTAAGCACAGAAGAGGTTATCAGGGACCTGGGGACCCAGGTTGACAGTGGCCTTTCTTTTGACACTCACATTGCTAAAGTGGTTAGAAAGACCTTCTACATTGCCCACCTGATCATGAAGGGATTCACATCCAGATCTAGTGAGGTCATTGTTCCCCTGTACTCTTCACTTATCAGACCAATGATCGAGTACAATGCCCCATTCGGGATGTATCTCGCCCGACATCTGCAGCAATTGGAGAGACCTCAAAAGTTTCTCACCAAAAGGATAAAGGGACTCCAAAATCTGTCATATGCTGCCAGATTGAAGAAACTCCAGCTCTATTCAGTCGCATACCATCTGCTCAGAGGTGACATGTGCCTGACATACAAGGCCATGTCCAACCCGGAATTAATGGACATGCTCCACCTCAAAAAATCCAAATCCACCAAAACCACTAGAGCAAGCGACTTAAACCCTAGCACGGATATAAATAGGACATGCTGGAGGGATAGATTTATCACTCAGAGACTCCCTATGCTGTGGAAAAGAGTCCCGGTCCATGTGAGGCAGAGCACCTCGCTGGCTCTGTTCAAGAGAAATCTTGACCTGTGGATGGGAGTATACATTTTCCATGAATCATTGTGTCACTGCTTGACAGATCAGCACAACAAACCTAATGGGTACATCTGTGGTATTTTTCCAATGAAATATAAAAGGCAATACATGGGCAAAATTCGGCATGTGTAGGCATTATTATAATGAAAATGCCTTGGGGCAGATAGCCTAGTATAAACCTATGAACCTATGAACCTATGAAATGTATATTTTGCTTAATGCTTTGACATGTATGCTATAATCTGACTATGATTACCATATCTGAAATAATTATGTCATTCCTCAAAATAACATGATCTCTTTGTGACATTTCAGATATGCACTTGGAACAAAAGCAATAGTATTTTTTTTTTTTACTTTTTTCTTTTTTTTTTTTTTTTGTCAAGCCATTAATAAAACTTGTAATAACATAATGTGTTCCTGTATTTAGGCAAAAATTAATAGAATAATTAGGGCAAGACTATTACTGCAAGAAGTTGTTTGTCCTGTAATTCAAAAATGGTTGTTTACCTGGCTCAGTGTAAACTACGTCCTGCATTTTATGTGGGAAAAACTAATAGAAAGTTAAGAAAACATATTAAATGAACATCTCTCTGAGATTCATAAAAAGAAGAACACCAATGCTTTACACAGACACATAGAAAAAGAAGGTGAACATAGTTTTTTTTGTTACAAGTAATGTGTGATCCTTGAGGGAGAATTACAGAGGAGTATGTTGAAAGTTGTGAACTTAAGTGGCAGTTAATGTTAGACGCCACTAGTTCCCCAGGGTTAAATGAAACGTGCTGTTAATATTATTTTAAAATGAAAGTATTATGGAATATAATTTTTAACTTGAAATGGTGGCACAGTGGTGCAGCGGTTAATGTTGTCACCTCACAGCAAGAGGTTCTCCTGTTTGATTCTCAGCTAGGGCACCTTCTGTGCAGAGTCTGCATGTCCTCCCTTTGTTCACATGGGTTTCCTCCGTGTGCTCCAGTTTCCTTCCATATTCCAAACACATGTGTCTGGAGCATTTCTCCTAGGGCCTCCACTGAAAATGAGGTTTGTCCCAGTTGGACTTTTCTTGTAAATAAATAGCTAAAAGTATATGTAGTTAATTGGTTATTAATTAAATTTGTTAATTAAGTTCATTGTTTGGACTAACTTGATCATGTGATTTTTGTTAGAAGGTTTTTAAATGATGGTTTATTAGTTGTTTTTAATATTCTTAAGAAGTCTGATTAGGAGGAATGAAAGCACTTAACATTCTAATAAAACTTTTCATAAACTGCCTTAATTGGTTCCACTGGAATTGTCGATTTGTGTGCCATAGTAAGTCATCTGCACTTTGGAGTTTGTCCTTTTTGCTTGGTTACAAATTAATTGACCGAAACAGGCTCTTATCTCTGAAACCAATTCCAACTCAAAATTATTTATTTTTTACTCAGATAATGTAGCCATAGAGTTCATTACATTTAATGACAAGGAGCTGACAGCACTTGAAAATGCCATCTGATTTCACTGAGTAAATTTATGTGCAGATATTCTTGTTGAAGTATGACACAGAAAGTCATATTTTGACCAATTGAACACAGAAGTAATAGTCTTCATGGCAGTATTAGGACATATGTTATATATGTTGCTTACCTTCTATTAGGCTTCTAGCAGATGCCAACAACAGAGCCATACCAAAATCTGCAGTAGCAGATGAAACAGTAAGGGGAGTGTTGGCAACCTTCACTCCATAACTAGAGATCAATGGCAAATCCAAGTGGTCTAGTCCAGCTCCCGGAGATAGAACAATTTTCAGGTTGGGCAAACACAGTAAGAGGCTGTGCTTTGGAGCATTTGCATAGGTCCATAAATAAAAGATCTTGATCTTGTGTGAATAGAAATTCTTATTTTTCAAAAATTCATCATATGGTATGACTTCAAAATGTTCTTCCAGAATTGCAGCCAACTTTACATGAATTCCATGGATTCCTCCTTTTTCACAGTTTAGTAAGAGGTATGGCTTTTCCATGACCTGCTGCATAAAAGTAGAATAAAACTGTATCAAAATATTATAATTTAATATTAGAAACTACTTGAAATCATTCTAGAAGTGAATTGAACAGATATATGCATTAGAAACAATGGGCATTAAATTAAAATAAATGTGAATGATTGTAAGTGTTATGAACTCCAAATTATCTGACTGCAGCCTTACCTTTCTGCACATTTCTGCACATTTCTGAATGTAGCATATTGTGGCTGTAACTCGATATGATTTTCAGTTCTCAACATTTATGACTGGGACATCCATGTCTTTTGCATAATGTACTAGAATTGTCTCAATACACCAAAAATTAATGTGCTTACTAATACTGCAAAACCAATATTGATGCTCAATATTGATGGACAGTACCATAAATATAAAATAAAAACAGTTGTTCTTACAGTGATGCAAGCACCTCTATACCTCCACACCCTTACATCTCTAAATATACTTGAGTCCTTTTAATAGTAAAAAATGTGAGCTCACATTTTTTACTATTAAAAGGATAGTATATTTTATTCATTGCATTGACTCAATCCTTTTATGAGTTCTAAATATACTTACTCCAAGGTCACTTATCCTTTGTGGTTAGAGAATACTCCTTTACCCCTAAGGTTCAGCATACTTAATGCTAGTATTGCAGGAGCCTTTGGTGTTGCAGCATATGTCAGAATATACTAAAAGTAAAAGATAATAAGAGAAATAAGGGGGCATCCATGGTTAAGTTTGCTGAAGCACAACTCACATTGCCCAGATAGGGCAAGTTGTTCTGCTTCAAAGTCATGTGATTCATAGCTATGCACAATCTGCATGATGCCGAGCTGCATTAATAACCAATTTACATTGCTAAGAATAGCTCAGCTATTATCCATTCCATCTGGTGCAAGTAAGTAGTGAAACACACAGGCAAATTCCCATGCCCAGGCATAGACATACATATATACATACATACATACATGCATACATAAATGACATATGCAGACATACATGCACACACAGACAGATTCTGTACAGAACTATTCACCTGAGCGGCTACCTAACAGGGGAGGCTGAGGGGAGCAGAGCTGAGACAAGTCCACAAAATTTGCATAAACACTCAGACATAAATATGCACTCAAACACACACGCACACACACACACACACACACACACACACACACACACACACACACACACACACACACACACACACACACACACACACACACGCACACACACACACACTCACATTTACATAGGCAGACATACACAAATGCAAAAAAAAAAACACAAAGATATTTAGCCACACACAATATACTAACACACACTTTACTATACTGTTCACCTGGATCAACAGTCTGAACACAGAAAAATGGAATACCTTTACCCTGCTCAGATTGTCCCTTTGGAAAGCATTGATGCAATGCAGGTAACAACTGCAAGCATTTATGTATGTTCTCCACTGTTGTGGGGAGACCTTATGTTGCACAGGTATCTGAATTGCTGTACTACAAAAGAATCCTTAAAAGAGCAGTGTACTAGGATGTGGAAAGGACTAATTTTGTATGTGGCACTCACAGACTACTATATTTACATGTAGCTTTGTGTAGCCATACTGCTCAGCTCAGCAACATATACTAATAATAAAACAAATGCAAAACAATTTAACAGATAATGCAGTTTCATGCTTGATGGAATGGCTATTACAGGGAAATAATGGAGCTTACAGGGCTAAAATGGCTTAGTGCTATGAAGTGATGAGCCTCATAATATACCTCAACAGCTCATTATTTCGGTCGAAACACCCGCCACATTAGGCATTATTGTGCTTAGAAAATGGGCTATATATTAAGTTGCTTCACCTTTATTTTATTATTAGTACATGTATTTTGATTTTCCTCTGCCAAATGTTTGAAAGGTGGTGTAAGATATATTGTTACTGGAGGAATATCTTATGTTAAATATTTAGCAGTTGGAACTGTAATTCATTAGATCTGATCAGCATCTCCTTCCTCCACACATGAAAAAAAGACAGAGAGAGAGAGAGACAAGCATTATTGCTGGCTTGCTTGCTTAATTTTTAATTGGGAAGCTTGATTTATGTCTAGCAAGATTAATCTGGAATGCCAAGCTTGTTTTAGGTTGACAATATTTCAACGATAAAAAATGAGTGTGCTAAAAAATGGAGTGTTTTTCAACAAAAACAACACTGAGTGATTTCTAAAGTGAAATGTGTGTGTGATGGCTAAAATGCAGTGTAACAGTTTCAAAAAGTGACTTTGTTTTACTAACTTAACAGTATTCTTTTGTTCTGTTTAAATGAATCTGCTCTCCACTATGGTTACATTTATTATTCTGATGTGTACAGAGTCTAGCTCATTTCCCATGTTTTTATATACCATAGGAGAGGTCTCTACTTGATTCACTGTTCTGTGTAGCATCTCATTCTGCCTTTTGCCACAATTATACCACAAACACAATTATACAACAAACACAAGCCACATTGCAAGGATTACTGAAGCTACCCACTACTCTAGTATATTTTTTTGTCCTGAAATAAAGCAAAATGATATACTATAACCTCTTATACTCAAAGTCATAACACTACAGACCTCTGTCTAACAGCGATACCCTATACTTGTCATCAGGAATAATGCTAAATTATCTTATTACTTTGTTTGAGGGTCTACTGCAAAGTTCCTTACTTTGGAGTTTCTTACCAGCATTGATACACAATACAGGGAAATACATTAATGGATGTAGTTACTATACAAAGCAATGAGATACGGTACAGTGCAGTGATATGTAGCAATGCTGAATGTGAATCTTTGCAGTGCAAGATTCTTTTGATCTCCTTCAGCCCTTGGTCTTGACGTGACTCAAGATTTGGTTTACAGGTTAACCCCAGCTGCCCCAATTAACCTAAGAATGAAAGTTGATAAGTCAATCACAAAATCTGCACTGTGCATCCTCTAGAATTCTAGTAACCCTTGATCAAAGTAACATCTGCTGCACAGTGAGTCGAATGATACAAATAGATGTTAATAAAATAAATACATGCACTTACACTTCTTTCTTTCTGGAAGCATACATCCATGAGTCATCTCTTTCTGGATCTGCATGTAGCTAACACAGCAAATTTCTAATGCCCAGATCTCTATGAAGCCATTCTAACAGGAATGTCTTGGTTGATATTTACCTTTTCATTTGCTGTAATCATTACTAAACCCAAAACCTAAGAAAAGTTAAAAGGTCACAGTTTCAAATCCAAGATTATGATATATATATATATATATATATATATATATATATATATATATATATATATATATATATGTTCACCATCAAAATACATTTAATTATTTTACCACTTTTGATCACATCCTGAGTACCTGCATGGAAATCAGTGACCACTGCATTTCAAGGGAGACCTTGTGGGTTTACTTGTTTTGCCCAGATAATGTTGTGTGGTGTTAAGTCATGCATGTCCATCTCACTTCAGTAAATTTTAAAGCCAAGTACATTCCAGTAAATGCATTCAGTAAATCTTTCAAGCACCATTAAGAATATCATTAATTAAAAGACATTCTCTGTGCTTGACATGAATGACTTCCTAGAGGCTTTGTGATAGTCTTTACAATGTTTTGCACCACAAAAATTACAGGCATGAGATATCTATCTTCTTTGGTCACTATACTTTTTCCTGACTGTGTATTTTCACAGCCCTCCCCCAAATATTCACTCCTGTCACAACACCCTCTGCCTGGTTTCAGTCTCCCCTGTTCAGTTCTAGGCTTACTCACCTGAACAGTACTGGAATAACATGTCCTGAATTTCAGACTGTTCCTGATTGTCTCTACCGCAGATGTGATGACTGATGGATCTGTTCTTAGCCATGTATTCCATGGGTATAACTTAATATGTTCTCTTTGTGTGATGCATCATTTTTTCTGACTTATTACTGTTTGTTTAATAACAGAAAATTTCTCCAAAACCTAAGAGCTTCCATTGTGCATAAAATAACACTTATTGTCCTCATTAACATTACTTGTAAATGTCAAAATGTTTACTAAATCTATAATTTAATTATATTATTTTGAATTAATTAATTAATTAATTAATTAATTATTAATTTAATTAATAATATAATTACAAGTTACTGGACAGCGCAGTGGTAGCATTGTCGCCTCACAGCAAGATGTTCTCCGGCTCGATTCTTGGCTGGGGTGCCTTCTGTGTGGAGTCTGCATGTCCTCCCTGCATTTGTGTGGGTTTCTTCTGGGTGCTCTGTTTTTCTCCCACATTAAAAAGACAGGCAATTGAAGCGTTTCACCCTGGGCCTCTGCTGACACTTGGCTTTGTTCTAAGTCGGACTTTCCCGGTTAGCAAATGTTAAATAAATAAATCCAGCTAAAAACATGAGACTTTGTAACTACCATAGTTAAAATCCATACCACTTTAAAACTATGACCTAAGAGAGAAAAGAACCAAACTTAAAAATTGCATTAATCAATGCCAATCAATTCACAGCCTGGTATTTTTCTCTACCATTTCCTTCCAGAAAATGACATAAAAGTAGGTTAATAAATTAAAGAGTCCAGCCAGCCTTGCATTACAAACTGCATCTCTTCTCCACTGCAAGAAATAAAGATAACTGGATGAACCCCAAGGCCAAATTAACTGTTATCCTTCACTCAGCTTCATATTAAGCATGCTATAAATGCCATCAAAGCCTTCTCTTACAGGCTCAAGAACTAGCACTAAAAGGTAATGTTATCCAAGCCACCCTTGTTGTGATATTGCCCTCAAACGTTGACCTCCAGAAAATCTTTCTGCTCATTGTGGTAATATATTCATTAATCATGCTTCACATCTTATAAAAAATAGTCATCATCATCATCATCATCAATCATCATCATCATCAACCTTCTTTTTCCCATTTTCTACGCAGGGCCAGGGTGCCATTTCAACTGTCTCCATCTCTTTCAATTCAGTGCCACTTTCCTACCTTCTTGGAAAGTCATGCCTGATTGTCACATTTGTTTCACACAATCCCTCCATCTCTTTCTTGGATGCTCTCTTTTCCATTTGCTCTCTTCCTGCCTGACCCAAATCTTTTTTTACGAGATCATCTTCTGCTTTCTGCACATGTAGGAACCACCATAATCTGTTCTCTTTGACCTTCTCTGTAATTGAAGCTACTCAGGCTTCTAGTCTAATGACCTAATCTCTTCTTCTGTCTCATAGTGTACACCCTACCACCCATATCAGGCACTTCATCTCCATCACCTTTAGTTTCTTCAGCTGCCTTGTTTTCACTGCCCAGGTTTCCCTACCATACAGTAGTTCTGGTTGCACCATTGTTTTGTTCACCTTAATTTTCAGCTTCTTTGACATTCTTCTATCAGTCATTGCCCCTGACATCTTCTGCCATTTGGCTGCAGACCCTCTGATTCTAGCTTTAATCTCCTCATTCAGACTTACCTTCGCCTCAACCACCTCTTTCCAGGTACTTGGAGCTGTTAACCTGTTCCTCTATTTCCCTGCTATCTCAGTCCTCAATTTCTTGTGATTTCCCCTATTTGCTGTCATTACAGCTGTCTTCCCTGTAATCAGTTTCATCCTGAGTGATTCAGCTTTGCATCCCATTCCTCTATCATTTGCTGAAGTCGCTGTTCAGAATCTGCCTACAATGTCACATCATCTGCATACAGTTGCTGTGTTGATCTGTCCTCCCTAACCTGTTTGCTAAAGTAGAACATCACCAGTATGAACAGTAGTGGGCTCAGAGTAGAACTCTGATACAAATCCATTCCCACTGAGAATCCCTCTGTGAGTTTGAACACTGTTATTACTTGTGTCATTGGGTCCTTGTACACAGCCTATACTAATTCTACCAATGTTTCTGTGACTTCAAACCATCATAGCAGAACTGCCATAAATCAGTTTTTGTGTCCTAGTCATATGATTTCTCCATGTCTAGAAATATGCATTTGGAATCTTTCCTCATCTCTAGCATCATCTCAGCTGTCTGTCTCACATTTGGAATCTTTCCTCCTCTCTAGCATCATCTCAGTTGTCTGTCTCACGACAAACATTGGGCTGGTTGTGCTACATTTTGATCTGAATTCAAACTGGTCACCTCTCATCTTATTTTCTACTACTCTGTGCATTTGTTTATCAGTCACCCTCTCCAGAACTTTCATGCAGTGTGACAGGAGTTTGATACCTCTACATTGCCACAGTTGTGAATGTCTGCTTTGTTCTTCTACACTGGCACTTGAATGATTATTGTCCGGTCATCTAGGGTATGCATTTTTCTCCGAAATAATATGAGTACCCTTTGGAGCATTTTGGCCCTTATTCACTCAACATATTTATCACATCTGAGCCTGCTGCTTTCCCTGACTTCATTTAATTAGTGATGTTCTTGATTCTTCTATGGTGGGCTCCTCTTCTTCTATCATTGCAGGCTGTGTCTGGGACAATACAGCTTCTGTGAGGTTTTCTTCAATCAGAAGTTGCTGAAAGTACTCCTTTCATCTGCCTTTGATATCCTGTGTACTGATTAGCAGGTTGTTGCTGACATCCCTTATGAAGGGTGTCGGATGACTGTCTTCTTTATTTTTCTGTCTTTGTCTTGCAGCCTGATAAAGTTTCTTTGTGCAATCTGCTGAGTCACTTTTCAGAAGCTCGTAGGGTGTCTACGATGCCTTGTTCTTTGCTATTTCAACTCCTCTCTCTTAGCCTGTTTGTTAGCCAGTTAGTAATTCTTGTTAGCCTGGTCCATCTTTTCTGTCTTCCACTTTTCCTGTACTCCTTCTTTCTCTGGCAGACTTCCTAGACTTCTGCATCCCTCCATCAGCTTTTCTTACATACCTTATTTCCATACCTGGCTCGGCTGCATATCTGTACTGTAGTCTCACACATGCTGATTTGAGGTACTGCCAAAAATGACATTAAAGTATGTTAATAATGCAATAGTATAGTATGTAAAATGAAAAAAAGGTAAAAATATAGATAACTGAAAGTTAGTCCAGATGATTAAGCGTATGAGCTGTTAATGACCTCTGCCTGCTGTGTAACCTGAGCAAGTCACTTAACCAGACAGTGTTTTGGGGTAATTAGAAATCTGGAATAGGCTTCTGAATGTTTTCCTGAACTATCTGCCTATTAACTAGCTAAGAACATGTCTTGACTTGCACACTGTTGACCTAATGAAAGCTGGTAAAGCCTCAACATACAATCCTGATATTTATACCTTATTACAGCAACACACAGAGTAAAATAATTTGAGTCAGAATATTGTCCTTTCTTTTCCAGCGATTTGATCAACCACCTATTACTGCAGAAAGAAAAACTGTTATCACAAGTGAGCAAAAGCTCCAAAACGTGAACTGCAAATAAAAAAAAAACATTCTTGCAGGGCTGCATTCCCTATACTGTTGCTATTAAATACCAAATCCAGTGTGTCGATATCACAGTGAAAGGGAAAATCCCCCAGTTTGTCACCAATTTAGCCTTCTGAATAAAAGACCAGCAGTTAGTCATTAATGATAAAACAAATGAGTGTCAATCACTAGTTTTGCAGACAACCTTGGCTCCCTGGGCACATATATAAATATATATATAACTAAGAAATTAACTTCTATTTTTTGAATGCTGTTATTGTCACGAAGTTCATTTCTTAGTTAAAATTTCTTCTCTTCGTTCAATTTATTTTGAGCGCGGTTAATTTTAGTTATAAATATATATATATATATATATATATATATATATATATATATATATATATATATATATATATATATATATATATATATATAAAGATAATATACATAGCTATGGAAAAAAAGACAGAGAACAGCCCCCGATTTATGCAAGCTCTTAGTACATGCTTTTATTAGTCAGCTTCCACCACATCCACACACAGATCAGGTTTCACACTTAAACAGACTTTCTTCAGTGCATGAAAACCACCAATCAAATTATGCCTTCTACAGTCAAAAACATGGGAAATTTGTTTTCTTTTTACATAAAAATAGTTTACAACCAAAGCAGTTGAATGAAAGCCAGTGCATAACAAAATATGTATAAATCATAAAACTATTTTGCAAATTTGATATTTTTATAGCACATTATCATAATTCCAGTATAATCCTCTACAACCAAAACTGCCAATTTTGAACTAGTATCAAACATCCAAAAACATGTAACATAAGAAATACACTTAGTCACTAAATCTCACAAACTTGTTGGTAGTCATAAGAAAGGGTACACCAGGATAAACTAATTATTAAATGTTAGAGTTGAGGTTGACCTAGGATAGTGGCCCACAGAATATGTAATGGTAGAAATGTTCACAATGCATTACAAATAGCACATCAACAAGCTCAAAAAGTTCAAGAAGTGGTGTTAGGTGGTCACGTCACTTCAATGTTTAACTGAATGAATTTATTGTGGATAATCCCTTTTATCTGAGGACTTCATCAGACCTGGTTTTTTTTCAAACAATTTCCATGTATTATTTATTCAACAGGAAACTGAAGAGCTTGAAGAGAGAGGAAATGGGCAATCAGTGGCACTCATGATTATTGGGATAGGAGAAAACTGAGTCATTCTTGTAACCAATGCACAGAAAGAAAACATCTGCATTAGGAAAGGTGACAAATCCATCTTAAAAATCCATCAAATCCCCTCCAACGAGTCAATGGTTAGTGCTTGGCTGTTGCCATTAATCCTCTTGGACTTGAACTTAATTAAAGCATATATAGTGTTTTACAATACTAAACAAAGCTCAGACATAAATCTTTCAGCCAAATCATTAACCTGTTTGTCCCTATCCAAAATATCCCTTTATGTTCTTTTAACCCATAAGAACTGGTAACAGGGGATGTTGTCTGTCATAAATCTGGGTGGTAACTAATAGCTGATACGTAACGCTAACTTCCTCAGAAGACAAACGTGTGTTGAATTATCCTAAATACTTATATAGTCTTACCTTGATTCATAAAGCAATCATTCAATCAATCAATTCATTTAATTACATAAGTCATAAAATCAATTAATTAATTAGTTTACCTAAATCGAACTCCATAACTAAAAAGCAGATACTAAACTATAAATGTAACTATAATTTAAAAACATAAAATTATCATACTTTAAAATATTGCAACCATCAATTCATTATAGCGTTATAACCTACAGGACCATGAAGCTAAAATGGGTATGACACTAATACTGTTAGCTTAAAATAACCTCAGTTCACATTACTTGATTATTAACCATGTTTTTTTAAAACTTTTATATATATATAAAAAGATGATATATAAAAAATAAATATATATATATATATATATATATATATATATATATATATAAATACATATTAGTACATATTTAGAACACTTTCAAAATAAATAATGTACTAAAAAATAATAAATAAAGGATATACTTAAAAAATCCTTAAATATTATATATATATATATATATATATATATATATATATATATATATATATATATATATATATGCTTAAACTAGCAAGCCGGAATGAACTAATATAATACTATATAATATTATGTAATAATAAAATATCTAATTTATCGCACTTTAAGAGTTGATTATAATAAAGTGTTTGTGTAATAGAGACTTTTTCGGCTACTGGTTCGTTTTTGCTGGTTTGTCTTCATTGGATTTGTGATTAGTAGTTACTTCCATGGAATCGGTACCCACTAGTGCCTCTACTTCCGCATTGGACCAAAATGAAGGTGAAGGGAACCTTACTGCCTTGATTGAGTTGCTCACCCAGAAGGTCGACCGACTATCGCAACGGATGGACGAGGTGAATCGGACTCCACTAACTGTGACGCCGAACGTGGTTCAGGGACCCGAAGGGGCTTCAGCATCGACAGTTTCAATGGCTAATTTGGGTACTTTTCAGCGCCTAAATAGAGTCGGAGTACAGGGTGAACAGAGAGGTAATCCAGCAGGAGCTGGATTACAGAATACAGGAACTGAAGGAAGAGAATCGCTTTCTACTTGGGTGCATAGGTCCTTCTCTTTTACTGGATTACAACCAAGCAGTAGTTTACCTACAGAGCTAGAGGTAAGGGAAGATATTAACTTTAAACTAAACTTGTTCGACGAGAAACTTTTCAAAGTACGGAAATTGCAGTTGGAAATTGCATATTTCCGTGAGTGCATCAAATTGAAAATAGTGCCTAAAGGCTTAAGACATTGGCAATTCCCTGCGGGCCTAATAGAAGGCTCTCCATTTCATGCTGCACTTATTGCTCTGTTTGACAAGCATGGTTTGGAGTTGCTTGATGTGTTTTGTTTGTACTATCAAGAGATGGTTGATACCCTACTTGGGGAAATAGAAATTTTGGACAAGTCTATCAAAACTGACAATAATTTTGTAAGATACCAATTTGAATATGATAGATGTTTTTTAAGTATAGATGACCATCTATCAAAAATGAATGGTACCAAAATTAAGAAGATAAATAGAGATTTGAAAGATTATAGTGAGGGTAAAGCTTACCCCCACCTTCCTCAACCATTTAAAACATTTTCAAGTAACTATAATAATGTACAGAACCCTGAGGGACAGCGTGAAACAGAAGGTGTTTCTAATGTGCAGCAAACTGAAACTGCATTTATCCCCCAGTTTGAATCAACACCCAATGTTGAAAATAGTGTCAGGAGGAGTGAGAGGTTGGTGCAGCAGGCGAACTGTAATGGTGGGACCAACTTGAGAGATACTAATAACACAAATAGGAATAATGGAACATCAAACAATACTAAAAGGGTGGCGAACCCAAATTTTCGAGGGCAAGCCTCGAGTTCGGCACTACAGAACAAGAGAGCTTTGAGGAATAGGAGGAGGAAGTGGTAGCTGATATGTCGCTACCTATGGTTTTAGTTAATGACTACCCGAAATGTACTATTGTTACAAATTCTAAAGCTGACTTTAAGATCTTTAACTACACCTAGCCTTTCTATTTGTAAAGACACGGTGGAATTATTGAGTAAGGGTTACACCTTTGTACCATCGACCACTTTCAATATAGCCCATACTTTAATCGACATGAAGCTGTTTATTAGGAAACTTAACTTGTTGTTTTTGATGGGGGGTGATTTTAGTGAGAAATCTGACTATTTTGTCTCTAGTGTTTACAATCCTCCCCTTCATCCTTCATTAGTATTATTTGAAAAAATCATGGAAATGGATTTGTGGAACTTGAAGGTTGTTAAAAATAGATATAATTATAATATGACAAGAGAAGAAAGGGACTTGATAAACCTATTAAAACAAGCCCCTATACGTGTAATGAAGCCGGATAAAGGAGGTGGGCTGGCTATAATGTTTAACAGCGATTATGTTGAAAGAATGTCACTTATTTTGGATAGTGACACCTACTCAAAATCATCACAGAATGAAATGAACCAGGCACATGGTAGAATTAGATCTTTGTATGAAGAACTGTACAATGAAGGAAGGATAAATAATGACATGTACAACTTCCTCCAACAATCAAGTGTAAAAATACCAGTACTGTTTGGGACCCCAAAGGTCCATAAAGATTTACATAACCCGCCTATGAGGCCTCTAGTGGATGGTAGAAATAGTATGACTTACACTTGTGCAAAAGTAATAGATAAAATCCTGCAGAAATATATTAAAGTGGAAAAACAGATTTCTAAAGATTCATGGTCTTTTTTGAAATCTATTGATGGGTTACAGTTTTCTGCTAAGGGATTCTTTATTACTGTCGATGTTAAAGACATTTACTCATGTATCCCACATAATATAGTGATCGAATGGGTTACCGACATGTTGAGGCTCCTAGGGGCACCCCTTGGAGAAATCCAATTAGTGAGTGAGTTAATAGATATGGTTCTTTCTTACAACTTTATACTATTTAATAAAGAAATTTGGATTGGGGTGGCAATGGGGTCCCCGTGCGGTGCCAGTATTGCTAATCTTGTGATGGCATTTTGGGAGAGGAACAGCGTGCTGGAGAATGAAAGAATTAAAGATAATATAGTTTTTTACACCCGGTTCCTCGATGATATTTTTATGTTGTACGAAGGTGCACAGGACGAGATTGACCAACTGATGGCACTTTTTAATAGTAGCACTGACTTTTTGGAATTTACATTTAAATATAGTAAAGACTCTATTAATTACTTGGATGTTGATTTGAAAAAAAAGATTATGTTAATCAAAGGTATATGTCTACTATTTACAGGAAGGAGAGATATTCGAATATGTTTTTACATTTTACAAGTAGCCACCCTACCCATCAGAAAAAAGCAGTCATTAAAGGCCAACTGGTTAGGGCGGCTAGGATGATAACAAGAGATACCGATTTCTTAGAAGAATGTAATTTATTGGAAAGATTCTTTTTTCAGAGAGGTTACCCTAATGAATTTGTTTGTGAAATTGCCACTGAGGTTAAGAATAAGAGATGGGCACGTATGTATATCCCTTTGTTGGGGGGGTCTGTGACAGAAAGTCCCCTTTTAAGTGAGGAAACACAGATTGAAAACAAGTTACCGTATCTGTGTAGTTTCATTACTTGTTTTAATTTGGATGCTCAAGACATCAAAAATATTTTATGTAAAAATTGGCATTTATTAACCATGGATAGTAATTTGAGATGTCTACTGCCTAATAAACCTAGAGTAATTTATAAAAGAGGGCTGAATTTCAAGGAAATTTTGCAAATTAAGAATTGTGATATACCAACAAATGCTGGAATGTTTAAATGTAATATGTGTAATTACTGTAAGTTTGTTGAAGAAGGCTGCACCTTCACATTAAGGAATTATATTTACAGAATAAAGAAAAGATTTAATTGTAGTAGCTGACAATTAGTGTATATGGCCAAATGTGTAAAGTGTGCAGCCTTCTATATTGGTAAAACTGACAGAAAGCTACATGAAAGGATGTACGAGCACATGTACAGTATCAACAAAGTTAAGCTAGAAAATGCGCTTGCCAGGCATTGCCATGTAAATGAGGGTCACTCTTTTAAATTTAAAGCAATAGATCAGGTACCTGATGACCCTAGGGGGGGCTATGAGCCCTTAAAACTGGAGAGAAAAGAGCTTATATGGCAATTGAAAACGAACGCTAACCAGTTTCCTGGCATTAATGAAATGTCCTCTATTAAATGTATTTTAAGGCTTAAGAATTTGGAGAGGTAATTTGTTATTACTGGAATTGTAATACTGTAATCAATAAGTATAAGCCGTCAGTTATATAGTTTTAAATTAGATATTTTATTATTACATAATATTATATAGTATTATATTAGTTCATCCTGGCTAGTTTAAGCATATATATATATATATATATATATATATATATATATATATATATATATATATATAATATTTAAGGATTTTTTAAGTATATCCTTTATTTATTATTTTTTAGTACATTATTTATTTTGAAAGTGTTCTAAATATGTACTAATATGTATTAAATATATATATATATATATATATATATATATATATTTATTTTTTTACATAATTTTTTATATATCATCTTTTTATATATATAAAAGTTTTAAAAAAACATGGTTAATAATCAAGTAATGTGAACTGAGGTTATTTTAAGCTAACAGTATTAGTGTCGTCCCCATTTTAGCTTCATGGTCCTGTAGGTTATAACGCTATAATGAATTGATGGTTGCAATATTTTAAAGTATGATAATTTTATGTTTTTAAATTATAGTTACATTTATAGTTTAGTATCTGCTTTTTAGTTATGGAGTTCGATTTTAGGTAAACTAATTAATTAATTGATTTTATGACTTATGTAATTAAATGAATTGATTGATTGAATGATTGCTTTATGAATCAAGGTAAGACTATATAAGTATTTAGGATAATTCAACACACGTTTGTCTTCTGAGGAAGTTAGCGTTACGTGTCGCAACGAAAAGTGTATGTGGATTTATCGCACTTTAAGAGTTGATTATAATAAAGTGTTTGTGGAATAGAGACTTTTTCGGCTACTGGTTCATTTTTGCTGGTTTGTCTTCGTTGGATTTGTAACTAATAGCTGATGACAGGGTGTTCTATGAGAATGGCTTTCTACATAATGTAGATAACACTGACCAATGAACAGCATTGTTATAATGACATCCTAAAAACCAATAGAAAGAATATGTGTTTTGACATAAATCTGAATCCAAATTCATACATATTTAAAAATCTAACAAATTAATTTAGGATATTGGTTTTGCCATCCCCCAAAAGCCAAGGGACACCACTGGATTTATTTCATTAATTTACCATATTCATATTTCTAATTCTACATTGTTATGCACCTTAGATATAGAAAGCCTTCATACAGCAATTCTGCATGAAATGGGATGAGTTGCTATTAAATTTTAGTTACAGGCAGGTAAACTATATATGGCTGAGTTTGGAGATTTTTTATTGGATTTGTTATGATTAGTCTTGGAAATGAATGAGCTTTACTTTCACATCAAAGGTTATCCACAGCTATGGGGATATATTTGTCCCATATATGTGGATTTATACATGGAGTAGTTTGAGATTTATAACCCTGGTGCAACTAAGTTTGGTATTCACATTCATATGAGGTGAAGATTACTCAATGATTGCAGGGCTTTTGTGGGATGATGAACCTAACTTTTTAAATGAATCTGTTATATATTTAAATAAGTATGAAAATTTGATTCAGATTTATGGCTGGATATAACTCCTTCTGCAAGCATGTTTTTTTATTGTGCTTTTTGTATATATATATATATATATATATATATATATATATATATATATATATATGTGTGTATACATAACGGGTCTACTTCACTGCATGAAATTACCACTTCATCAAATCCCCCATCATCGAGATGACATTACTGAAACTGCAGAACATCGAAAACTAACCTCGGGAAAACAAACACTAACCCAACATAATAAAACAAACAAAAAAAAAAAAAAAAAAAAACAAAGCAAATCAAACCCACAAATGTGGGGGAACCCCCCTCCCACCCTAACTAACTATACCAACTCCAAGATCCCACAACAGTGGGGAAAGGACAAAATTCACCACGATGGCCAAGTGGTTCTTTTCCCATAGAAAGTTCTCGATGTTCTGGGTGTTAGATGCTCTGCAGTTTTGGCAATGTTGTCTGAATAATGTGGGATTTCTTGAAGTGGTAATTCGATACTTTGAAGTAGACCTACACACACACACACACACACACACACACACACACACACACATATATATATATATATATATATATATATATATATACATACATATATGTATATATATATATATATATATATATATATATATATATATATATATATATGTATATGTGTGTGTGTGTGTGTGTGTGTATATATATATATATATATATATATATATATATATATATATATATTTACATTTATATATCTATATACATAGATATAAAGGTATAAGATATATAGATGTACAACCCAGTGACATGCCTGCTTGGAATCAAATCATAGATAACTGCTCCAACCCACCACACAGATGACTTAAAACACAAGTAATGGAAAAATAAGAAAACCACTGCCCGTGGTAAAGAAAAAGCACTCGCTTTAATGTTTCCACACAATTAAACATAAAATAAATTAACATACAAAATTCACAGACTAAGCTCTTTTGCCTGATAAAATATTAAAGCCTTAGTGCTTTTTCTTTACCATGGACAGTGGTTTTCTTATTTTTCCATTATTTGTGTTTCAAGTCATAGATAATCATCTATAGAAATGAACTTCCAGCACATAGTACTATGACAGCAAATTTTATTTAGAGTCCAAACATCAGTTTTGCTTTAAAAAAAACCTAGACTGGTTTTTACCAAAGCTTTGTATGAAAAGTAAAAAACACTGAGATCAAGGCGTCAAATGTCACCAAAAATCACCAGCAGAACAACTGAAGTGACAGCGTGGTGTGAGCTCAAAAAAGGAGGCAGGAACTCAAGAACTTCATAGAAACAATTAAAAAATTGTTTTATTAATCCATTAGGCTAAATTATAAAAGCATTCTGATTAATATGATTATTACTTATCACTTGCCTAGTGGAAATGCTTTCTCAACCCTCTCAATTGTTCAAATTCCTGGTACTTCAGGGCCATGTCCTATTGGTTTCTTGCAGAGGAGAGGAGAAGGAGAGGAAGTGACACCATTGTGGTACAGCTCACAAAACCATAGAATAAATGAAAATGGAGGTTCTTTGAACTCTCATGGACATTCTGATTTGGTGAAAACACTTCCAAATTGTGTATTACTGGTTCTAGCAATTGGAAAATCTCATTTCGACAAGGTACTGTGCCAAACCTATAGTCTAATAGCAGCAATGGTTTTAAGTGTGCACATGCTGTGGGTTTTATTGATGCATTTAACTATCAAAGTTGGCTTGACAATATTACTTTAAATAAAATTATGTTTCAGGGTGTGAGGTATTCAAAAGTTTTAAACAAGCCCTTTAAGTAATCTTCTATGGTTTCATTAAAAAATGGCATTTATGGTTTAGAAAATAAGCTTCTCAAACTTAAAGCACTTTGGTTAGACAATGCTTACCTTGAAGAATGTATCAAGTGACGCATCATCCCTCAAGGTCTTTGTGTTTATAAATTTCCCAATGAACTGGATTATAGTGACAGTTTTTATGAAAAATTTACATCCCTATGTGATCTACAATAGATTACTGACTAAATATAATAATGGGGTAACATTAAGAAGCTGTTTATAAACATATAACATATCTGCCTCTTTATTAGAACAAAAGGGACAATATGAGTTGAATTGGATCGGTTGAATTTGTTAAGGTGAACAGGTGTATGGTAGGCATTGTTGAAGATCATGATCTGTGTGTATATTAACTTTTTATATGGTGCCAGTTTCATAGTATTTCTAATAGCTACCTCCTTTTGATGGTCCGTTATGGTATTATCTTTACTTTCCCAAAACTTTGAAAAAAGAATTGTTTTTTGATATTTAATATTTGCTATTGATTTATATGTATGTGATATCACTAAGATTCCTTTTAGAGAAATCAGGCTATTCAAAATTCACATTGTCATGGGAGACAGCTATACTACATGTATTTAAATGCAATAATAATAATTTCTCTAAACACATTACAGTAACACTATACACTCTAATAAAAGCTTACATAGTGAAAAACTGGATAGACAGATCAAGATTAACCTGGTTAGAATATAAACAATGGTGATAAAACATATATTGGCCAGGAAGCTTTACATAAAAAGTCAGAAGAACCAAACCTACTATTAGAGGTACTGCAAAGCATTAACTGATATTCTGTCATAAACAGTAAGTTAAATGCTAATTATATAAGGGTAGTAAATGCATCACTTAGTTGAGATTAATAACCACAATAATTAAGGTGACGTATTTGTATATATGTATATATGGTATAGTAGAGTAAATTATCATTCTATAGGCTGATGTTATACCTCTAGTACTGCTCGCAATTGCAAAATAATTTACAAGAGAACTGCTATATGATAAAAGTTCTTGTACTAATCACAATATAAGCATATCCTCATATTAATACAAAATTGTAGATCTACCTGATTTGAATGTTAATTAGTAAAGTATGCAATATCTTTTATTACTTGCTTATGGTATGCATTCTGTAACATCAACTGTGCCACATGTATATGTCTTGTTTATCTTCTTTTGCATATTTTGTGAAAATATTCAATAAAAAGAAATTTGATTAAAAGAAATTAAGTTGTTGAATGAAGCAGATGTTTTGAATAAACAAATAAAGAGTGATTTACTATTTGATAGTTATAAAATGATGTATAATAATATTTTTATAAGGATCAATCAGAAATATTGTGATGTTACCAAGCACAAGATAAAAAGCTATATAGGGATTTGAAACGACATATGGACAAGACTGCCAACCCTTTGAAAACTACTAGTGAAGAGAAATTTAACACAAATTATCTGGAAAAATTAGGGAGTGGAAATGATTTGAATTGTGTTGGAAATACTGATCTGATTAATAGTGAACAACCCAAAGTGGAGCTGAGTTCCCCCATTAAGAAGTCAAAGTGCATAGGTAACTACACTGAATATAGCAGTAATGGTTTCTATAGCAATGTGTATTTTCCCCAGTGAATAGGGAGCAAAAAAGGAGGCAAGACATGAAAATAGTGGTTAATTTGAATGGGATCATACACTTCTTAAGGGAGTACAACATTTTTAATTATAGTAAGGTACAGATTACTTCAAAGCATTTCTCTATTTTTGAAAAAGGTTTGAAGTTCATTACTTAAAAAGCATTTAATATAACTAACACTCTGGTGGAACTAAAACTGTTCACCAGAAAATTAAATCTAGTGGTAACTTTTGAGAAGAAAAGGGAAGATTTTTTACTATGAAAAAGTATTTTTTAAGGAAAAAAGCCTTTTTAATGCCCTCTTGCACCTTGTTATTCAAGCCTTTGAACAGGCTTGTATGGAGGAAATCTATAAACTGGCTAGCAGCAAAAACTCTAAGAAGTTTTATAATTTGACCATTTAAGAAGGAGTTACTTTGGAGGACCTAGTTTGTGATAAAAAATATCTGAATTATGAAACCAGATAATGGTGGCAGAGCAGTGCTCTTTGATTCCATAGAATATTGTGTGCAATGTTTCAAATATTTCAGGATAGTAGATTCATATATTTATGTCTCTAGAAATTAAGTTAGCATTGTGTATCATAAAACTGATATGTTTTTTAGAAGACTTACTGACTGAAGAGATAATTTCTAAAACTATGTTTAATTCATTTAAAATTAATTCCAAGTTCATAAAAAATTGGAGTATCCTCCTTCAGGCTGATAGTGACAGCTGCAGGATCAAAATCTCACCCATTGGCTGTATTTATTGATAGGTCTTTGAAACATATCTTTAAGAACAATTCCCATGTGCTGAGGGATTATTTGGATTTCTGAGGGAGATTACCTCCAGATCTAGACATTTCCACAATTGCATTCCTTACAATAGACTTGGTAGATTTATTCTCCTCAGTTCCTTTGAAAGAAGTTTTAACTTTTTTCTTGATTCTTGATAGTTTGGTTACATTTGATTGTGTTTTTGGATACTGGACAGATTAATTTAATTTTGAAATTAACCACTTTTGTGCTAGAAAACAACTTCTTATTTTTTGTGGGAGAGCTCTTTAAACAGCTTGGGAAAATTCTTATATTTTTGTTCAGAAATGTATAATTATATTAAATTGTACTTAATATTCCTGGATTATGTTTTTATCTTGTGGGAATGACCAGAAACTTAAATTCCTAAATTTTTAGATTATTTGAATGGCACAACTTCCTTTCTTAGGTTTACATATTATTACAATAAAATAGTATTAACTATTTGGATACTACCATAGAAATTACTGAACAGGGTTTTAAATCAAATATTTTCAGGAAACCCACCTTGAGTAATGCATATTTACCACTGAACAGTGCCCACTCACTTTCACAGAAAAAAAGTTTAGTTAAAGGACAGTGTAATTGAATAGTAAGGATGACCTCAAAAGAGAAGATGTTATTCAAGAACTAGATAAAAGTTCTCAAATGTTTTCAGATAGTGGGCATCCCAAAGATCTTATCAATAAAATTAGTGGGGAAGTTTTGAAAGGGTAAAAAATGCAAACCAGTTTTAGGTATTGGTTTTGGTGGAGATGATCAAGACGCCCTCAGTTGTGACCCCCACAAATTTTGAGAAGGCAATGGCAATTGAGTTTAACAATACTTTCTAAAAAGTAAAGGACATTGTTAACAGGCATTTTAACATTTTAAAAGTTAACCCTGGTGTAGTTGGAATAGCTATGAAGTTTGTTTTTAAAACAGGATGGAATTTAAAACTATGGTTGAAAGAACTAACTCTATGGGTATAAAAGAAAAAAAAAACTGTAGACAAAGTACCAGGAAATGTGGGTTTTGTAATCAATGACCTTATCTACTTGAGGAAGAAGGTATAAAACTGGGGAATATTTTAAGAACTAATGTTAAGCAAAGTAAGGGATTTGGTGTAGTTTTGGGAATTGTTTATTTATCTGTTTGTATGAAATATTCATATTTGTATATGGGAAAAACTGAGAGACCACTCAGAAAGAGAATATACGAGCACATGTACAGTATTAAAAATAAGAATGCCAATAATGCCCTGTTTAAACATTATTTAGCAATACTCAAAATGAGTTTGGCATTTTGGAAAAGGTAGAAATTAATCCACATGGAGGGAAGTGTGAGAATAGGCTGGAGTATAAAGAATCGCTGTGGCAGTTTAAATTAAATGCCTTTTTAGCCCCTGGTTTGAATGACCATAGTTCAATACAGCTGGTTCTAAAACTTCACACTGTTAAATTATAAAATATTCTGATTAATATAATTATCGCTATTATGTGGGATTTTTTCATGTGTATTAATGCATGATTTTTAGAAAATGCATTAGTGAATGCATTTATTATTAATGTATTGATTATTTTTGTATTTATTATCCTTGAATTTTTATGAATAGGTGGGTTTATGTACATTTAAGGAGTAGATTAATTAATTAGTTAGGAGTGTATATAAAAGGAAGTGTCTTTTGGCTGACACTCCCAGAAGTGAAGGGATAAAAGTTTTTAATGGATTAAAAAAAATTGTTTCTTAATGTTTGTTGCAAAGTTCTTGGGTTCCTGTTCTTTTTACCTTTGGTTTTGAAAGCTTTGTATATACATGCACACACACACACACACACACACACACACACACACACACACACACACACACACACACACACACACACACACACACACACACACACACACACACAGTACGCATGCACACTTACATACATTGAATAATATATAGCCATTGTAAAGTGCCACTCAGACACTGGAGGCAGAATTTTTTCAAAATACAAGCTTATTTTTTTACAAAGTCACAAGATAATAAGAAAAGTTATAGGCCACTTGATTTGAAACAAATACAAAAAAGTACTTGTGGATTATTTTTTCAACAAACAGTATAACAGCTGTCGGACTTCTAGTATAGGTAGCCACAAGAGATCAGTGATTCTTAGTGCTTTCCCTCTCTTGATTAAAAAAAAAGTTATTACTGTTGAGCTTATGTGTGATGTGAGGAAATTTTTAATTAAGTGAGAACTGGAAATTAAAAATCTATCTGCATGACTAAAGAGAGAAAGCCCACTAGAAAGAAATGCCCAAACATATTTAACCTGCCAACAAACTTGGAAGTGAGTGGGGTGAATTCCCCAGTGACATAAAGGAGCTGTGAAAAGCAACAACTGATGGAAGGGTTGGATAAAAAGTTTGATTTGATATTGGCTGATACCCAAAAGATTAATTAGGCTATAAGGCACATACTGACCATGCAATCAAGGATATAGAGGTAGATTTATTGGATCATCTGTATCAGCTATATTAACACAGTTTAGATCTTGAGATGGTGGCAGTACACTAAGCACTGAAAGTGTAATAAGAGACTTAGGGACACAAGTGGACAGTGGTCTCACCTTCAATAACCACATCGCCACAACAGTCAGGAAATCCTTCTATATGGCACACCTCATCACTAAGGGCTTTTCATCCAGAAAAAAGGAGGTCATTATCCCACTGTACTCATCCCTCATTAGACCCATTATAGAATACAATGCCCCATTTGGTATGTATCTCTAAAGACATCTTCAACAACTGGAAAGGCCACAGAAATACCTCACTAAAAGAACCACAGGCCTAAAGCAGATGCCCTGTGCTGACCATCTAAAAAAACTCCAGCTATACTCTGTTGCATATCGTCTACTTAGAGGTGATCTCTGCTTAACGTGCAAGGCCATGTCAAACCCAGAGCTGTTGGACATGCTACACTTAAAGAAATCCCAATCCCTCAGAGCCACATGCTCCAGGGATCTAAAACCTTGTCATCACAATGAACAAAACATGCTGGAGGGATAGGTTCCTGACCCAGAGCCTCCCCAGACTCTGGAATAGACTGCCCATACATGTCAAACAGAGCGCCTCTTTGGCCCACTTCAAAAGGAACCTTGATGATTGGATGGGAGATAGGAAATTCACTCCGGGGATCACGTCAGTCACCCTGCTAGACAGGAGTCCAGGGAAGTAAATATTGTGGGAAGAAATAGCCAGGGAATTGTTATGGCTAGGCTTGTATAGGCCCTAGGTAGCTTAATACCAACCTATGAACCATGAGACAATAAAGCAGTGGTTTGAAGCATGATTTGGGGATATGGAACCCATGTTATTGGAACCATAAGACCAAATAAACAAAAATCTATGTATACTAGTGGTAACTGAATCTGTAGAAAAGAATGACCGTGCAGTATGCATAAAGCAGAAACAGATGGAGTGGCTTGACACACTAGAAAATGAACTTCTGGCCAAGAGTGTGCACTGTGTATTTATGCTGCAGGCAAAGAGAGACAACATTCCTGAACCACTGGTGGTGCACTTTGTCCATTATTTCTTAAAAGAAACATGGCTCATTGCTTTCTGGACTGGAGCATAAACCATGCCCATTAATGGAAACAAAGCAAGGGCAGACAATGATTATTCTTCTGAAACCAGGGCACATAGATCAGCATTCTGGAAGGTAATAAGTATGTGCAGGGCAAACAAATGGAAGTGCCATTTTTATATCCAGCTAATTTAAATATATGGTTGCCTGTATACCTGCACACTTTTGATTCTCCAGAAGAGGCTACTAGTAGCCTGAATGGTGATACAGCAGGTGATCCTGCTACTCTTCAGTCTACTGTGACAGAAGATAAAACTGCTAGTAAAGGAAAGTTAGTGCATTATCTGTTTGCAAGGTTCTGGAACCCCTTCCCCTTTTTAAAACTCATGCCATACATTGCCGGAAATTGGAAATGGCAGTAAACCTAATGAGATTTCCTCCACAAAGACTTAATGACTGAATTATTTTATTATTGCTATAACAGAATGCAGGGGTATTCCCATTCTGCATATATATATATATATATATATATATATATATATATATATATATATGTTATTATTTTCAGCTGTAAGGTAACGTCAAAAGCTGTATTGTTTGCAGGTGATTTGATACTGGGCTTGGAGGAAGATGACTGTTTGCTATTTTGTATAGGACACGGGTGGTTATCATAAGATCATAGGAAGTTACTAGGCTATTGGCCCTGAGGTCCTTACCAGCCTGGCTAAGAATTAGCCAATGTTCCAACAAGTCAGCACCCTATGCCACTGTCCAGCAGGGGCATAGGTGGAATCCCAGGGATGTATTTTCTGTTCCCCATCCAGTTATCCAGGCTGTGCTTAAAAAGGTTTAATGAGGTACTCTGCTTTACGTGGAGAGGGAGTCTTTTCCACAAAAGGGGAGTCTCTGGGACACAAATCTATCCCACCAACAAGTCCTATTGATGTCACAGACCAGGTTGAGGTCTCATGTGCAGGTTACTTGAGTGGAACTTGACTTGCGGATATGCAGCAGTCCAATCAGGGCGGGGTCTGAGATTGCTTTGTATGCCAGACAGAAGTCACCTCTGAGGAGTATGTAGGAGACTGAGTAGAGGGACAGGGCTTTTAGCCTATCTGTGTAGGGTAGATGTTTTTGGACCTGGATTCTCTGGGTGAGGAATCTCTGTGGTCTCTCCAGCTGCTGCAAGTGCTTTGTGAGTTACATACTGAAAGGGGCATTGTATTCAATAATCGGTCTTTTAAGGGAAGAATACAGGGATGTTATGACCACCTTGTCCTTGGAAGATACCCTTACTAATGAGGTGGGCCATGTAGATAGCTTTCTGTACAATGGAGGCAATATGGTTTTCAAAAGTCAGTTTGCTATTAACCTGGGTTCCCATTGTGATAATTTGTGGGAACATCATTCTCCCCAAAAGCAATGATGATGCATTTTTTGGCATTCAGTTTGAGGCCATGTTTTGGCACCAGTCACTTGTTTGGGTGAGACCCTCTTGGACGATGTCCACATAACTAGGGGAATTGATGATAGCACCCAGCTTGTAGTCATCTGCAAACTTGGTCAGCCATAGCCCACTAGAATTGGCCTGCACCTCTGAGAAGTATATCCCAAACAGCAGAGGCCACAAGACTGACCTCTGTGGTACACCTCTTGTTAAGGGTCTACTACTTGAAGTGGCTTCCCCTATTTTGACTAGGTGGGTTCTATCGCTCTCATCTGAATTGTCACAGCCCTGTCAACTAATGATACTTTCAAGAGTTATGGACAGGAGAAGTGCTGTGGGTCAATGCACTTAAGTAAGAGTCT